>NC_089841.1:233570251-233677751 GCF_035609145.1 Eleutherodactylus coqui
AACTAGTGGAGCCATCCCATGCGTCTATTTCAAATCCTCCATCTGCCATTCAGATATGTCTATTACATCGATAGAGGGGTCACTGAAACGATCATTATAGGGGTTATCCAGCTTTTAGATATTGATGGGCGATACTCGGGATAGGCCATCACTATCTGATCATTAGGGGTCCCCTGTCAGCTGATTTGAAAGGGCCCCAGGACTCGTGCGAGCACCTCTTAGGTGGGTCCAGCGAGATGTTCTACTCAGAACGCTGGACTTGGCATTGAACTTGTCTGGCTAGTTTGACCACAGTAACGAGCAGTGTGGACTACAGCGAAGAGGCATTTGTTCAAAGCTTGTGTAACCATCCACATACTTCTATCTACTGTGCCGGCCACCCTTACATCATTCATGCTGAGTATGCGGTCCTTTGCCAAGTTCTACCATAGCCTCCACCTCTTATCAGAGAGCTTATCTACATTCAGCCCTGAGTTGCCGGCAACCTTCTCTACTACAGTTTCTTCACCTGAAACGATTCACTGTGGGATCAAACGTGTTTTTAGTTTACCCATGAGGTATGTTAAGAGCTGCTTTAATTCGTGGGCGAATTGCTGTATCTTCAGGTTTGTGCCTATGTAAACTCCTTGAGGCGAGCGCACACCGCTCTTATTGTGAGCAGCTCATAACTTGGAAAACTTTCCATATCCTTATGTGTAGATCCTATCTTATAACCCAGATATATCGCTTACAATATGCTTCCTAGCATCTAAGTGCGTGTTTGGACAGTAGATGTAGTCCGCCGGTGGTCGCCGCGCGTATCGTAGAGCCACACAGAACCTTTTGCTAGATTAGCCCAACATCTCTGTTGGCTTGGGGAAGTAGACCCTTTTCACCAGCGATCTCTCAGATCTTGGTTTCAGACCTGTAAGACTAGACTTTATCCAGCATTGACTATATGCTCATCCAGCTTGGAAACTCTGGAATTACCTGTAAAACAGGAACGTGAAAATGCTGCAATTTTTAAAGCAACTCTCCGGTTTCGGGACAAGATTCTGTCCTGGGACCAGTGTTGGAGTATCAATGCATTATGCCTGCCTCCTGATTGGCTGGAGCTGCTCATGTGATCACTGCTGGCCAGTCAGAGCAGTGCACAGTGTGCATTTGGTTGTTAGAAAGTTTGTTACAGCTATCTGGGATGATTGAAAAAAGGACCCGGAAATGGTGAATTGGAGGGAGAGGAGAGAAGAACTGCAGGTAACATACCCAGAATTTTGTCCTGAAACCAGAGGGGCGCTTTAATCACCAGTGATTGGCTGCAGTGGTCACATGTCCCTACTATCTGCGACGGGGGATTGCTGGACATGAGGTATGGCTGCTCTTATGTTTCTGCAAATCCTACTTTTTCCTGCTTTCCAAATCCTACTTCTCCCCGGATAAATCTTTTTATTGGTCATAGAGTAGAATATAGTATATGCCTAATACTCCATATTTTTTTTTATAACATATGCGCTATCTCTTAACTCCAACAATGATGGCCCGTTTTTGTTCTAAAAAGGAGTTGCTATATGCCAACATACCCATAAATCTGTTACTGTTTAATCCTTTCCAATCCACTGTCTGACGTCTGAAGACATTATGATTTAAGCCTATACAGCTCCGATGTTGGTAGACGTCCGTCGGGGTTCTCTTACTGTATATTGCCAGCCTCTCTGCTGTCGGAGAATGTCCAACTTGTCACCTTATGCAGTACTGGCTTTAGCCAGCATATAGCGCTGTTGTATAATGGCAGAAAAAGAGTAAGCCCCCTAGGAAAACCAGGATATAAATCTGATGAGAAAGGGTTAAATGAATGTTATATATATGGCAAGAGCAGAATACTATTCAGCTGACCGATTCTACGGATAGCGGGGCTGGCCGCCATAGGACTGATATACTGGAATATCACCGTTCTCCAGCCCTTGGAGTAAGAACGTTTATTCAAACATTAAGACAACAGACTGCTGTGACCGGGGTAGGGGAAGAGGAGGCGCTTGGGTTGTTCTAAGGTGAGTTTTCAGGTTCGTTCTTTTGCCGACCAACAGATAATGCTGCACTTCAGGAGGTGAAGGCTCATGGCCCTGCTGGAAGAGCTCCGCTTCCCCAAACAGTCTTTCTTTATGGCCACTGTCTGTTCAAAGCTTTCAGCAACATCATTGGGTCTCTTAAGTGACCAATTGATGCATCCATCCAGCAGGGGGAGTGCTAGAGTCTTAAAAGGTCGGGAGCGCAAACCCCAAAACCCCTGCATTGTCACTTGTACCCTCATGCAGTAGTAATAATTCGTTTGTGCCCCAAAAAAGTGATTGTTGTCATCTTTGTGCCATTAGTAATAGTTACCAATGATGAGCCCAAAAAGCAATCCTTCCCCTTTGTGCCATAGCAAAGTAATAATGCTACCTCCGTGCCTCCTAGAGCAGTACTAACCGCTGCTGCCTGCAGAGAGGTTGTAGTAAGGTCCCAAATGGAGAAGCAAAAAGGATGTGAAAAGAACTGGTATGGAGGCGCAACACTCTAAGCTACTAGAAGATGTAGATCAAAGTCCAATGTGTGATGGTGAAAGCACTTCTTTTTTATTATTTTTTAGAAATTAAAAACCAGCAATGGAATACGCGTTTCGGGGAAGATCCCCTTCGTCAGTTCGGCTGGATAGGACAACAGGATGCCTAGGGGTGACACGATCCCAAAGGTATATAGGATGTGTCGGAGGTCCTGTGTGCAGGAGGACAGGGGAGAAAAAAGTGCTTTAACGCACTTTAAAGCACTTTTTTCTCCCCTGTCCTCCTGCACACAGGACCTCCGACACATCCTATACACCTTTGGAATCGGGTCACCCCTAGGCATCCTGTTGTCCTATCCAGCCGAACTGACGAAGGGGTTCTTCCCCGAAACGCGTATTCCATTGCTGGTTTTTAATTTCTGAAAAAATAATAAAAAAGAAGTGCTTTCACCATCACACATTGGACTTTGATCTACATCTTCTAGTAGCTTAGAGTGTTGCGCCTCCATACCAGTTCTTTTCACATCCTTTTTGCTACACTTACGCCCACACTGGTGGAGCGTCATCTGGTTGGCAGCACCTCCACCATTCAAAATACTCAATCATTGAAAACTCTGTATACTCCATAAATATTCCACTACCCTCACTGGGTCTTGCTCCACCCTCCTTTTTCATTTTTTTTACCCAAATGGAGAAGGACCATGTAGAGCAAAAAAGCCCGGCGGGTAATGTTCCCAAGGGAATGGAGGCAGGGCAGGTCTCCCTCGCCCTTATTACTGCAGGCTTAATCAAGCAGTCATATCATGGTGCGTTCACATGTGGCGGATTGTGGGGTGGCTCCGCAGCAGATTTCACACTTTCAATTGAAGGGGTGACGTCTGAAACTCTTGGAAAACTCCCTCCATAGTAGCTGCCAGTCAGCCGCCTGCTGTAACTGTTTCCCATTTTCAGTTCTTCTCCTGGAGCGGAGTTTGGCAGCTTCCAGCAGCCGTATCTGCAGGGCTGTCAGCCAGTGTTGAGATAATCTTACATAATTATGTTCTGCAGGGGCATAAGAAGCAGCCAACCATACCGGATCCGCTCTACGAAGCACTAGATTTCAGGATGTTCCTCTTCTCTGGTGCTGATGTATCTGAAATAATTTGCCTTAGTTTCCACTTTTAATTAATGACTTGGTGTACCTGTCATTTCAAGCGACTTTTCAGAATAAGTTGTCGTGTGTGCATGAGGAATAGCACTACATCTGCCCGTTATGAGACTAATTTGTAACTTTTTTTGGGGGGGGGGGGGTTACCAGATTTATCCTATGCAGGCATTGTTTGTAATTCTCAGTTTTCCCTGAGCTGGTGGGTGGAGATTAGCTGCCACGTCTCCCTAACACTCAGAAGGAGTGATCCTGATCTGCTGTCTCTCTATTTTACATTCTGGGAAGCAACAGCATGGAGGACATTATACAGCAGCCCTGAGCAGTGTAGATGTGCGATAGGAGGCTTACGGCTGCACTTCCATGGTTCTGATTTCCAGTGGAATGTCAGCAGCGAACATCCCGCTGCAGATCAGACGTGGAATGCCTGCCTGCAAACCTTGAGATGTAGGGAATTCCATAGCGGAAAAGGCCGATATAATTGACATGCCGTGGATTTGAATTCTGCGCCGTAAGTCACTCTCCACACAGGTTTTGTGCGGGTTATTTCCGCAGCATGTGGACAAGATTTTCAAACGAACATCCAATTTGCTGCTACTGTAAATGCAGCTGAATTTTAATGCCGAGGGTCCAAACGGAAATTCCACAGCAATTCCACCCTGTCGGAGCACAGCCTACTAGAGCCTTCAGCAGCAGAGTCTCTATGTACTTCTATCAGGCCATATTTACACGGCTCATATGGTCGTGCAAATATTGTGCCCTGCGAGACACGCAAAATTCACTCAGAAATAGAACCTATTCTTTTCAATGGCCTATTTACACGGGCGATTCTTCTCTCACAGCTATACTGTTAGACAGGAGATCGCAGCATGCCCTGTGTTCGTGCGGGTCTCAAGCAGTACATGCAAATGTGATGTGTCACACACCGCACATGGGGGGGGGGGGGGTCCGTATGTTGTGTGACACGAGTCGTAGAGAATCTCTGATCCGACCCATATCAGCCATCTAAATACAGCCTCACTTTGCAGCTTCACCGCTATACTCCTTTATATATGTTTCTATGGGCAGTATGTAACCTGATCCCTCAGTTAGCTGATCTCATTATGAGCCATACAGAAGTTATAAGAAGTTTTTCACTTACCTGCTCCGTTGCTAGCGTCCTCGTTTCCATGGAGGCCGCCTAATTTTCGGCGTCTAATGGCCAAATTAGCCGCGCTTGCGCAGTCCGGGTCTTCTTCTTTTCTGAATGAAGCCGCTCGTGCAGGATGCCGGCTCCGTGTAGCTCCGCCCCGTCACGTGCCGATTCCAGCCAATCAGGAGGCTGGAATCAGCAATGGACCGCACAGAAGCCCTGCGGTCCACCGAGGGAGAAGATCCCAGCGGCCATCTTCAGCCGGTAAGTAAGAAGTCACCGGAGCGCGGGCATTCAGGTAAGCGCTGTGCGGATTTTTCTGAAAAAAAAAAAAAAACCCCGTTTCGGCGCGGGACAACCCCTTTAAGAAGGTGCCAGTTGTGGAACCCGCAGCATGTTCATCATCTTGTGGAGCTGCTGTAGGCTGCGGAGGCCGTCCTACTGGGGTTTCCTGCTGAGTTGTCACCAGTTGATGGGAATTGGCAGAGCCTCTCGGCTTCTCTGATCGCTCCGGATGGGGGACAGTATTAGCGGTAAACCCGAGTGTTCACGTTCCTATCTTATTGTAGTGTTCATCCACTTTAATAAGGAAGAATACCCTCTGAGTCCCCCTGTAGATGGGGCATGGTGCAGCATTCAGAGCGGATCTATGAAGGTTATTAGAGTCCCCCAGAATTGGGGGGATTAGTTAATAATTTTGGTAAATGTCCCTTTTTAAACGACTGTAGAGCTTGGACATTGTGGGTCCATCACACATACCGGGGTCATATAGCTATGTGTAGTGTTGTAATGTAATATACAATATGCTATAGGTAATTCAGTGTAGAATAATTTCCTTTTCATAGGAATTCGGGAAAGTTTTTTGAAATGTCCTATAAATATAGGTTCTATTTTTCTAAACCCCTAGTTATCCAAAACCATTACTGAACCCCACACCATTGTAATACCGTATAGTTAGCACTTAAACATGCGTCCTATACAAAGGAGTCGGAGGTTTGGCTCACCGACTCCGCAGCCTGCTGTTCAGAATGGGTACACTAGGCCGGGCTCACACCAACGGGAGACTGCGAGCCGGCTGCTCACCCTGCATACCTGATTTAGCTGTATTGCGAATGACAGCGGTGGCTCGCCGTCGGCCGCGCACACTACAGTTTTTGTCTTTTTTTCTCTTGCTTGTACTTCCCGCATCATCACTTAGCGATGATGCACGCAACCCGCAGCCCATACGCAATGTTCGGTATTTATGGCTGTAGGTCGGAATGCCTCCACCGCTAAATAAAGCAAGCTGCGTTTTTTTTTGTCTTTTTTAAATTTTATTATTTTTTTCCTTACGCTCTCAGAATTTGCAGTTCGTATCGGAGTGTGAAGGAAAAAGTGAAAGTTCATGTCTTTCAGTGCCTGCGTTTTGCCATGGACAGCGATCTCGGATTCCACAATTAGAATCCGTCCGTGTGAGATCCCCCCCCTATACTTTATATATTGCACTGGGCACACATTCGCGCCTCCTCACTCGCTGACCATTATCTGCTGAGTAATCCCTAATGTTGCCAAGTCTGATTCCCTACTGGGATGTTGCGGCACCCTGGTTGGGGGTCGCTGATCTATTGCACCACAGACTTGGGGGATGCTACATGTTGCATCTTTATTGGATAGCTGATTGTCCGATGTTCTCGTCGCTCCAACAGTATTGTAAGCCAGGAGAGCTACCTCCGACCGACCAGTCCTGCCTGGAGTCAGGCGCTGGGTCACACACTTGTCTCCAGAAGCCACGACTTACATGTATCCCTGTGACCCCTGATGTACCCCCTGATGTTGCACTGCGCTCCGCTGCACACTGATGTTGGCGGTGAGAGCAGCCCAAGAGTTACATTGTGTCTTCATGGCTCTTCCACAAGCTGAAATGTTTGCGGCCCAGAGAGATTCCCCTGCAGGCGGCTTCCCCAAACACAAGGGCCCTAATAATGGGATGGATGGGGAGTTCTGCATTGATGGATCGCTGGGGTGTTGATCTCTACAATCACTTCGGTCTGATCTAGAAGACGGGCATTCCAAACCATATTCTATGTCGGCAGAGCGTGTATATACCACGGCGCAGGGACAGACCAACCACCAGCTGACCAATGGGAAAGGGAACGGAACACTGCTAGATCTTAAAGGGAAAGGAGGGAATGGAACGCTGCTAAACCTTAAAGGGAATGGAACGCTGCTAAACCTTAAAGGGAATGGAACGCTGCTAAACCTTAAAGGGAATGGAACGCTGCTAAACCTTAAAGGGAATGGAACGCTGCTAAACCTTAAAGGGAATGGAACGCTGCTAAACCTTAAAGGGAATGGAACGCTGCTAAACCTTAAAGGGAATGGAACGCTGCTAAACCTTAAAGGGAATGGAACGCTGCTAAACCTTAAAGGGAATGGAACGCTGCTAAACCTTAAAGGGAATGGAACGCTGCTAAACCTTAAAGGGAATGGAACGCTGCTAAACCTTAAAGGGAATGGAACGCTGCTAAACCTTAAAGGGAATGGAACGCTGCTAAACCTTAAAGGGAATGGAACGCTGCTAAACCTTAAAGGGAATGGAACGCTGCTAAACCTTAAAGGGAATGGAACGCTGCTAAACCTTAAAGGGAATGGAACGCTGCTAAACCTTAAAGGGAATGGAACGCTGCTAAACCTTAAAGGGAATGGAACGCTGCTAAACCTTAAAGGGAATGGAACGCTGCTAGACCTTAAAGGGAATGGAACGCTGCTAGACCTTAAAGGGAATGGAACGCTGCTAGACCTTAAAGGGAATGGAACGCTGCTAGACCTTAAAGGGAATGGAACGCTGCTAGACCTTAAAGGGAATGGAACGCTGCTAGACCTTAAAGGGAATGGAACGCTGCTAGACCTTAAAGGGAATGGAACGCTGCTAGACCTTAAAGGGAATGGAACGCTGCTAGACCTTAAAGGGAATGGAACGCTGCTAGACCTTAAAGGGAATGGAACGCTGCTAGACCTTAAAGGGAATGGAACGCTGCTAGACCTTAAAGGGAAAGTAGGGAACGGAACGCTGCTAAACCTTAAAGGGAAAAAAGGGAACGGAACGCTGCTAAACCTTAAAGGGAAAGAAGGGAATGGAACGCTGCTAGACCTTAAAGGGAATGGAACGCTGCTAGACCTTAAAGGGAAAGTAGGGAACGGAACGCTGCTAAACCTTAAAGGGAAAAAAGGGAACGGAACGCTGCTAAACCTTAAAGGGAAAGAAGGGGATGGAACTGCTGCTAAACCTTAAAGGGAAAGAAGGGGATGGGAATGCTGCTAGACCTTAAAGGGAAAGAAGGGAATGGAACGCTGCTAGACCTTAAAGGGAATGGAACGCTGCTAGACCTTAAAGGGAATGGAACGCTGCTAGACCTTAAAGGGAAAGTAGGGAACGGAACGCTGCTAAACCTTAAAGGGAAAAAAGGGAACGGAACGCTGCTAAACCTTAAAGGGAAAGAAGGGGATGGAACTGCTGCTAAACCTTAAAGGGAAAGAAGGGGATGGGAATGCTGCTAGACCTTAAAGGGAAAGAAGGGAATGGAACGCTGCTAGACCTTAAAGGAAAAGAAGGGAATGGAACGCTGCTAAACCTTAAAGGGAAAGAAAGGAACGGGACACTGATAAACCTTAAAGGGAAAGAAAGGAACGGGACACTGATAAACCTGAAAGGGAAAGAGGGGGAATGGAATGTTGCTAAACCTTGAAGAAAGAAGTGAATGGGACCCTGCTAAACCTTAAAGGTAACTCTCCATCCCCAGTCCTTGTATGGCAGCTGGCTGGACATGTAGTATATAGTGCCAGCTTTTGAAGCTCCCTGGGGTCGGCTCTGGATATCAAAGCCACTACAGGAATTCAGCAGTAAGTGTTTTATTGCTTGCCAGAAATCGGCCCTACTTGTAGAGGTAGAGCGCAGAATAGCCAGAATAGCCGGGGGTTTGACAGTTTGCTGATATTTATGTCCTGCCATAAAAGACTGAGGGGAAAGAGGAAAAAAACAGTTAAATTGTATTTTGGAAACAGGAACTTGGTCATAAATGCAAATTGCTCTGCTGGTCTCTTAACCCCTTCCCAGCTATAGCCCCATTGTTATATAGCAAAGCTTTACATTGCTTGCTCTTGATGTTGTCTAAGGAGTGTTAGTACCTTTTTCTATGGAAATCTTCACAGCAGTCTGCCCGTTTTTTTTTCTTTTCCTTTTTCTTTCATTCCCCTCTCTTAATTCCTCTTTATTCTTTCTACAGGGTTTATGGCCTCTTTTATCAGCTGTAAAACAAAGGCTTCAATAATTTTTATTTATTTGTCTTTTTGAACCTTACTTAAAAATTTCTTGGAAAGTAGATCCGTCTTTATATTTTTCCTACCAGCTTGTTAAATTTTCATTTGACATACAATTCAGTCTAAAACACATATTTTGTAGAATACAATAAAGCATGTACAATTTTTTTTTTTTTTATTGTAATGCTGAAACCGAATCGGCTTCCCCAGTTATTAGGCAGGTCTGGGTTGGTTATTCCCATTTCTATTTGTTAAAAATCCCATTCGGATTTTTTTTTGCAATCCTTATAGGCGAACCTCCCAATATTAATGCGGTACTATACAAAGCCAATCCCTGTGGTGGTGGACAGTCAGCGATGGTATGATGCATAACTTATGCCATAAATCTATTTGCAGCTGCCGTCTATATCTTTAGATACACGCACGGACAGCCCAAGTTGTTCCTAATGTGTGAAGAAGACTTTACATATATAAGGCAAATGCTTTTCCGTGACTGTAAGGCGTAATAAACATACAGATCTAATGAGTGCTTTTTGTGAAGGTGGTAAATTCAATGTCAGGAATGGCCCATTTACACGCAACGATTGTCGCTTAAAATTCGCTCACACGAGTGATTATGTAAACGTGAAGCCATCCTGCACTGTTTGTTCACTTGTCATTAGTTGCTGAGTTTCAGCCTGCATAAAAGTACTTGCTAGTTTGTTCGCTTCTCCTTAGGTTTAAACAGCAGTTGTTCAGTCGTTCAAACAACTCGAGGGGAGGGGGGATTGTTTGCCCAGCTAAACAAAGTGAATCATTCAAAAGCCAATCCACATACTGCCTCCTGAGCAAACAATGAACCAATTTTACATATAAACACTACCAAACATCCAGCAAACAAGGGAAATGTCGAGGATTTTAGTTTCGTGTAAACACTCAGTTTGAAAGCAAATAAGCTGAGTAGTTGGTTCAAACGACAATTGTTGCGTGTAAACGGGCCTTAAGTGAATCTGTAATTTTTGTAGACGTTTTCTATACATGTCTACAATTTAAACATATGTATTAGCTCTTTTGCATAAATGTCGTGTGTGTATATGTAATATAATATAATTTTTTTAACACACTACAAGCAATGAGTTTTGGGACTCCTTTTGGGTCTTTGGTATGTTGTTTTTCCCCCAATACACAGCATGCTCTGGTTATTGACTTTTTGTTCTGGTGTTTTACCAATGGGCTTCTCAAGAAGTCTATTTTCTAAGGCCGGCTGCACACGGCGCCCCCGAGAGACCCCATACTTGCCTGCGGATCCGGCGTCCTAGGTCCCGCATGACGCTTCGGCGTGACGCACCGCAGCGTCATGTGACACGCCGGCCACGTCACATGACACGCCCACAGCGTCACGACGCGGTGGCGGTAGGCGGGGAAGCGGTTTCACGCTATCTTCCGCTGTGCTACAGCGGAAGATAGCGTGAACGGACGGCTTCCATTGCAGCGTACACCCACGGCAAATAGAGAATGCTGCGGGTGAGGACGGGTAATTTCACGGTGCGGAATTCCGCGGTGGAATTCCGCACTGTGAGCACTGAGCTGTTGGATTCAATAGAACCTAATAGCTGCGGGCAACGCAGCGGAAATCCATCCGTGGGAAGGAGCCCTAAAGCAGGGAGTACTTTTGCAATGGCTTTGACTGGGAAAGATCTTCCTGTTGTCTCACTGCATCTAGTTACAGCTGAATGCAATATTCACACGTTGCAGTGTAATGAAGAAAGGGGACCCGACGACTCGGGGCTCCAGATGGCGACCAGAATGGTCAACAATGTGACCAAAGTTTTTCAAATGGCAACAAGATTTTCCAGTTTTGTTGTCAAAGGCAGTAGCCCTGCCATCATGGTGTCCCACCACCCTGTGCCAAAAGAAAGGTTTGTCCTCGCAGTCCCTGCTTCCTGACCCATACTCTGTCTGCTGAGATCTGGGGAATTAGTTCTGCCATGCTGAAGGCCGGGGGAAGGGAGAGGATGTTGGGCAGGCTGTTTTGAGTGGGCTTGGCTCATGCGAGTGTGATTATTGGGAAGGGGTCGGCACCTGGCTCCTTTGAATGAGGGGAGGGAAACTTCTGGTTGTGATTACACTGCATGGAGAGTGGGGGTACACATTGAGTATGATTATACTACATGGGGAGGGGTGTGCACCACTAGATGGGAGTATATTGCATAAGTGGGGGGAGCAGCGGCAGGCGTTGTTATACTGTTTATCACTGTAGGGAGCAGTTGTCCTATTCCTGTACATAGGGGGCAGTATTATGGTAGTTATAGTCTTGTGTTTAGGAGGCTGTATTATTGTCTGGACTAGCTATTATAATGGCTGTAAGAAGCTGTGAAGGCGGAGTCGGAAGGAGGTGAGTGATAGGGGGCGCTGCACACAGTACGTCCCATTTACTATCATAGTAATTCTCTATGTAATTAAATGTGGGGACTAAAAATTTTACTTGGCTCCTGAACTTTTCAGTTTAGGAGCCAGCGGCCCCTAGGGATTTACTTTGGTCTGGAGTCCTGCCACTTATGCAGCTGTCAAACATTCTTACTGAATCTCTACCTCCATCCTTCTTCCATGCAAATGTGTTAAATGCCCGCTGAGGTCCTTGGGTTTTACTGCAGACTAGGTTGTTCCTGAGAACGCCTCCGTGTTCTGATGATCTCTCGTACTTCTGTCCACAGCCTTACACCTTTAATGTGGAAGTGGTTAAATTAATGTTAAAACGTGCCATCACATTTAAACCAACATGGCTTGGCTATAACTAGAAGGACCACCAGCGGTGATAACATTCACAGGGTAAACACAATAGCAGGTGGGTATAAGAACCCGTTGGGGCTACAATAAAAAGAAATGCTCATAGAAGTTGATGTAGTTGCAGCATGAGTAAGCCGGCTATAATGTTCCTGTATTGCGCCAAAGTGGCAGCTGTGGACAGCAGAAGGAACAGGACCCAGCCACTTGGCATGTAAACCGGGTTAGGCCCAATGTCCACAGGTGGATCTGATTTGTGGGTCATCTGCGCAGAAGATCAGCAAATCAGGCCGCCCATAGAGAAGCATGGGGGTCTGCACTAGAATTAAAGCATGTGGATTTGTTTGCAGACCTTTTGGTCTGGAAAGCAAATCGCGGCATGCTCCATTTCAGTGCGGTTCCCACATGGATGGCTTCCATTGAAGCCGAAAAGCAAGAGTTAAAAAAAAGCAAAAAACTCCACTGCGCATGTGCAGCGGCGCACATCGGCAGTGGAAAAAAAAGACCCAGACGGGTAAGCAGAAGACCCGCAGTGCCCTTGGCCGTGGGCAGGGTCCGATTCTGTTGCAGGCTCCCAAATGGGGAATCCGATCCGCCCGTGGACATGAGGCCTTGGGGGGATAGTATACGGCTGCACATGGTGGGCACTGTTACTGTGGGGAGGGGGGGGATACTATTTATGTAGGGACCTTTTAGAACCCCTGTTCTCTGGATCTGTGGAAGTCCCAGTGATGGAGACCTCACCAATTAGTTTCCATCTTGGCACAACTCCTTTAAGCCTTAAGCTTATAAGGGAAGACTTGTGGCCTGTTGCACCAAAGGTTTTCTAATTTGAGATAGAGTTGATCTGAGATCAAGTAGAAACTTGACATGATTCGGCCCGTGATCTTGGTTCAGATCTAGGTTCAATTTGATTCCCGTGATTTTGTCAGATCAAACTAGTCAAAATTCAAGATGGCTGACTAGGCTGATGGGCTTTTCCTGAGTGGTGCGATTACGCCCATGTTTGCTGCTGGTAGCGGCCATGTTTTTACTATCACTATGAATGTTGGGAAGATCTACAGTAACCAGTCAACATCTGGGATACATTTCTTCTAGGTTTAATCTTTGATCACTTGAACTTGGTTTTGCAAATCTTAGACCAAAAAGTCTTGCTGCCATGCTTTGTCCTTGAACTTGGTTTTACAGCTGATAACAGTTGAACTAAAGTATTAAGGTCTGTGGAAGAGCAGTAGAAGAGAGGAACTATCCGACTGATCCCCCACCTCCGAAAACAAACCCCATTAAGCTAAGCTGATACTGAACACAAGCAGGCGGCAATCTCATGAGATCTCGGGCATCTCTGAGTTACAGCATTAAAGACCTTTTAGACTGTCTTACGGTTTGCTTGGCCCCCCATGTACTACTGGACCTGCTGCCCCTAGATGGGTGGTCTCTCCTCCTGCTGCTGAGATCTTCACCACCTTCCCACAGATGGGAGGAAGGGACGGGCACTATGCCCTTCATCTGGGGCCATCCTGATGGCAGCAGGCCAATTGTAATATTTACAGCTGGCACTGGGCCACTGAAGGAATGTACTGCCCTGTGGCGCAAACCATCGGTTTAAAAGTGCTGGTGTGGTAGAGTGTCGTAGTGTCACTTTGGGATAGCCATGTTGTGATTGGGAAGATGATTGCGTTGACCACCCGGGACTCTATTGCAATGCTTCTTGTCTTTGCTCTTCCATAGCTTATCCATACCTAGCATTGTGCTATGACCTAGCGCGATCTTCCTTTTTTCCAGTCCTGATTCTCCATTGTGGTTGATTTTTAGATCCAAGGAAGATGAACTTTTAAGCTGCTTCGATTTTCTTCTCTGATTCTGATTTTTCCTTTACCGTTCCGTGTTTTTATATACCTGCACACCTAAGCTGCATGCTTGTGGGGATCGGGGGGGGGGGGGGTCGAAGTCCTGATAATAGTGAACTGCACTGATAACCATTAGCGAACGGTCCCACCTGATGGTTATATTGCAGTTGTACTATTAGCCACGAGCGAATGGTCCAAAGTCCACTATTAGTGGTGGCTCAGAGCGGATTCTTAGTATTTTCTTTTGTTGGGGGTAACAAAGTTCTTCCATGAATGGTATCCAGCACTCCTAGTCCTCCTTACCCTACAGGGTGTATATGGAGCCCATGGACGGCTGCGGGAACACTGCCTGGTCTTCAATGTATCACGCTCTACAACAACCACTTCTTCCACCAAGAGTGCTGACTGTCTCTGTACAGTTGGTGTATGGCAGCTGTCTATTTCTATGGTTTGGAGGCAGCAGATCGATGTGCTACATAGAGCGCCTTTCATTCTACGAGAGGTTTGGGCACACGGGCAAAGACGTACATACGGATGGAACTTTTCGTCTTGATTTCACGCACCATGTTTTTACTAAAAACATGCATTTAGAGTGTCAGTGGTAACAGTACTAGTTTAATAAACACCACTTCTGGGTCTGACAGCCCCCTAGGCCAGAGTTTACTGGTCTCATATAAATGAATGATGGTGGCTTTTAACCCCTTTATGGTGATTTGTGTTTTGTATGGAGCCGGCTGCGGCAGGGCTTAACAGAAAGAACAATTACCTGTAATACTGAACTATTGCAGTGTATTATACAAGGAACTGGACAATCCCAAACTCAAGCCTGTTATTGGAGCTATAAACAGAAGGGAAATTATTATTTTTAAGAGATTGCAAAATAGATCACACTTTATTTTTACATTATTTTTAAATCCTCTTCCCACTTTTATTTGTTTAAAAAACAAAAAACAAAAACCAAACTGCTACATTTCCCCATCCATAAAAGGTCAATCTGTTATAATGCACAATGCTAGAATTGAGATTTTTTTTTTTCAGTCACCAAGAAATAAAATTAAATGAAAAGCACCCGAAAAGTAGTATGTGCCCCGAAAATTGTACAGAGTGAAAAAATAAAAATGTAACGCCATTTTACTGCACAGATTATGCTCTAAAATCAAGATGCCCCGACTTCTGTATTCCATTACACTGAACTTTTAAAAAGGTGTTTTTTTTACATTTTTAATCTGTTATATGTTGCATTGAGTGGTACCATTAGAAACAAAACACCCCCCTTATAAACAAGCCCTCATACAGTTATGTCAGTGGAGAAATAATAAAAGTTTACTTTTTTTTTCTTCCTTGGTTAAGAAAACCAAAATAATGAAAAATTAAGTTTGTATTTTTTGGGGGAAAGTAACTTTTACTGTAAATATTAGATTTTATTGGGAGGCTCTGTATAAAATATAAGTGTCAGTTTCCTGTCACCAACTGATTCATATTAACCCTCCTAATCCTGCCTAGGCTGGCCCACACGGTGGGATGCGGAATCCAGTTGTGACTCTGCGTACGGCCGCGTAATGTACTGCGTATGCGCTCTGGTGCAGGCGGTCACGCGCAGTACAGCTTTTATTGTGTCTGTTTTTCCCGCGCTGTTGCTTAGCGATGACATGGGCAATGTAATCGCATATGCAATTCTATCCGGGACCATAGAGCACAAAGGGCTCCGTGTCGCAGATTCCGCAGTAAAATAGAACATGCAGCATTCTATGTTTCGCAATCCCGACCGGCTAATGTGAGCGCAAATGTGTAATTCACTGCATTTGATTGAACTGCGTATTACCACGGATAGTTCGATCGTGGAATCTGCAATTTACATACAGTCGTGTCAGGCAGGGCTCACGGGATCGTAATTGCATATTATGCGCCCAATTAATCAATGAAAGTACATTGATCCGATCACACTTGCACAGAAGATTGAGCTCTGCAGCGTGTGAGGCATGTATTAAGATGTTCCGCAGCAGCGGGTTCGGGAGGGTTAATGTAGTCTGACTGCTGAAGATCCTCATTTAAATAGACAGGGGCGCATGATGACCATTAATGGCTAGCACAAGTGAATGAAATAAGTGAGTGAATAAGCGGTGATCACTCAGCACAGACCTCAGAATGGGATTCTACAAATGCTGGTTACAGAGCGGTCAGTGGGACATATAGATGGTTACCAATGGTGATAATGATGCTTATACATATACAGTATCGCGGTGAGGAAGCGGTTTTCGGGGGGGTGGATTCATTCATTTGGAGACTGCAGCTTCAGCACAGAGGCTTCTGGGACTTCAGTATTTTTCCCATTCTCCTTTTCATGAGCCGAAATGCATTATTCATGTTTTCCCTAAAACACCATCAGCGATATGGAAATGTGATCTCGGTTATTAAAAGAAAACCCCTGCCAGACGAAGATAATTTGCGCTGTGTAGAAGCAGAGCCGCCTCAATTAGATGAATGGAGCGAGAACAAGGAGCTTTCTACCAGTGCCAGCCGGCCCAACTTCAGTGCACGCTGCTAGTTGTGTCCAGGATTATATGGGCATGTACATCGCACTACTCTTCTGTGTGAGTATAGCTTACGTACCTTTATGTGAAGTCTTGGCTAGCAGTTTATAAGCTATTTCTATGGATTAGTGGCCTAGTTGTAGAATTTTAAAAATAAGTGTGTTTTCACATCTGCGTTGGAGGCTCTGGTTGGAGGGTCCGCCGCAGATCCGGCTGCAAAGACCACTTTTTCTTCCACCTGAAAGTCTGGCAGATAAGCTGAAATGGAACAGACCCATTATAGTTAACAGGGTCTGTTCAGCGCTGTTCGGTTCCACCCTGAGACGGAGCTGGTCAGCCACAGGGATTCCCCTTTCCTGCTCTCGGCATGGAGCAGGAGGGCGGAACCCCCGGGGCGCAGGTGGGACCCCCCCCCCCCCAACTAAACATTTGATTCATTAAAGGGGTTTTCCAGTCAAAAATACTACTGATGACCTATCATCAGGATAGGTCATCAATAGTTGATCGGCTGGGGTCCGTCGCTTGTGACCCCAACCGATCAGCTGTACGGCACAAGCTGTCAGCGCCGCAAATACACAGAGGTCTTCCGTGCCGACTTCCCATGTAGTGGCTGGTGCTGGTAACTGCAGGCACGGCTCTCACTGAAATCAACGCGAGCTGTGCCTGCACAACCCCTTTCTTGGATACAGGGCTCAGGGTGAACATCAGATACTCTTCTCTCCCCAAATCCACTGTTTCCTGCCCCACCACTCGGTCCTCCGCCACTTTGTTTTACATGATGCAGTCCCATTCAGTTTACAGGACATAACAGGCGCTACAGCGAATAACAGAGCTCCGTTTATCAATCGCCAGGCTCTTTAATTGGCCGCAGTGCCTGTGACATCCCATAAATGGAATGGGACTGCAGCATGTAAACAAAGCGGCGGAGGACCGAGTATTGGTACGGGACAAAGCAGAATCGGGGAGCGAAAAGTATATGCAGTTTATGTTAGGGCATGAGGAACAGGTTTAACAAAAATATTACGACTCTGACAACCTCTTTTATATATCCAGCTTTTACAACATGACCGGACTTAATTTGTAATCTCTAATGTTTTTCTACAAATCCTGAAAACGCCCCGATGTTCTCTGATCCTATAATCATTAATAATTACAGAAGGATTCAGGGATTATTCTGATTGCCAGATCGGAGTCAGGAAGGATTTTTTTCCCTTAAATGGGGAAATTTTGGTTTCTACCTCATTGTTTTTTGTTGCCTTCCTCTGGATCAACATGGGGAGGGGTTAATAGGCTGAACTGGATGGCCATATGTCTATATCCGACCTTACATACCATGCCATTATGTAACATACTGTATAAAGGTAAGAGTTCATAGTTCAGTCTGGGCACGTTTTATCAGCAGTGAACCGGTATGTCTTTGTAGTCCTGTATGCCCGGTTGCCCTCCAGCTGTACGTTGCGGGCCGCTCCTGATGTAAAGGTTACAGAACCTGGCTATGATTACTGTAATAACTGTCTGGGAAGTTGGCCAAGTGATCTTCCATATATTGCGTTTGATTCATTACATTGTTGCTGGCCTAATCTAGAAGAGCCAAAGCTTGTGAACTCCATGTCAGATCTACCAACCTGACACCATTCTACCCAGTCACTACAGTATGCTGATTCTGACGGACTTTCTCCTTCTTCTCCTGCTGTTGCCCAATGACTGTCTAGGCAGTTCTATCCCGACTTTCGGCAACTGCAGCAAATAAGCATTCATTCTAGAAAACAGCTGGTATATTGACTTTTTAATGACTTTGAAGAATATTTTTCTCCATTTGTTGCTGATTGCTTTCAGAACGGGAAGTATTTCTTTCCTAAAAAATAGTCCATAATTTTAGTTTTCCATCTCCAATTCATAAAAGATGGCAAAAAAATCTGGAGGCGGGTGATGGTAAAACACAATGGCAACAAGAGCTGTATAATGACTACATTATACCTCTCAAAGACCTATATTGGAAAGCCGTCTTCTCTTAGTCGGAGTCGCAGCGGCGTTGCCCACTTCCCATTGAAGCCTTTATGTCATTCTGCATTGTCGTTTCTCTAGGGAGGAAGTTTCTGATTACTTTAAAGAAGATTTGACATCAAACACTTCTTCATTTTTTTTTTCCATTTTGCCAGAAAGGAAACTTAGAATATTGGCCTTTTTACGGCTGGTTGCTTGCATTGTACCAACTTTTTGTTTTTCGTGCGGACTATGAAACGAGAACCAGCAACATGTGGCTCGCAATTGTTTTCCAAGTTTCAAAGAAAACACAATATCACAGCTGTAGTTGTGGCCAACAAAAGTCTTCTGCTATGACTAATCTTCTTGCCTTTGCTTTGTAATGGCACACGTAAAGGTTGCACACTACTTTCCGCCGGTAACCCTGTCTTTTCCAGGCGATACAAAAGTCTTGCTTGTAAAGGAAGTGGGACTTAATGAACTTAATGGAAATGAAAAGTCTTTGGAGAAGATCATCAGGCAGATTTAGTATGTGTGTGGCAAAGGGGGCCCACATAAATACTCCCAGCTGTGTGCGAGGCTTGGGGATCCACAAGAGACGTCTTGAGCTGAATTACCAAGTGGTTTACTCATATGCGAACTCCAAAGACATTGCTTACCCCACCCCAAAAAAGAAAGGTCCACGTCAATGTCACACTTGTCTCATTTACTCAATTAGAACTTCTTCTAGAATGGAAGGCTGGTTACATGAAGTTACCGGTAGGAAGCGAGAAAGTTTTCACTAAAGCACATTGTAGCTAAAAGTTTACAAGAAGCTAAAGGAAGTTTATGTGGCATGTAGAGTGTTGTCAAGAATGTATAGGGTAAGGTTAAAATCCTGCTTCTAGGCTCCATCAGGCGTTACATTTTCCAGTGCCTTCATGGAAGGAGGCCAATGGAATGCAAGTTCTGTCATGGGACAAAAAAGAATGGTGCCATGCAAGCCCCGTTGACTGTATGGAGTATATATGGTTTATATAGTGGAGTATATATAGTGTAGCATGCTGTGGTGTTTTTTTTGCTGCCATTATGTGTTCTTCTACAAATAGAGCCTCCAACGTTGATATGAATATAGCCTTAATTTGGACAGGCTGCCATCTTTTACCGCATTGGTTACGTCTCCGGCTACAGCACCTCTATTGAGAAAGCATCGGTAGTGTAAGGCTGGGTTCACACGGGGCGGATTTGCCACGGAAATTCTGTCCGGAATTTTGCCGCGACAAATCTGCCTGCGACTGCTAATCCCGGGATTAGCCAGCCATGTGGACGAGATTTCTCAGAAATCTCGTCCACGCAAAACGGCAAATCCGCCGCGGCAAAGCCGGCACTGCGGCGCAGATTCGCTGGCCGCAGCATGTTTTTTTTTTGTTTTTTTTTAACTTCTTCCGCTGCGGCCACGCTCTTCTCTATGGGAGCGCCGGCCGCAGCAGAAGAGCAAGCGGCCAGGCCGCTTCAAAACCCGCGGCTAAGTGCCGCTTCTCCCAGCAGAAATCTCGTGGGTTTTTTTGCTGCGGCCAAACCGCGAGTTTTCCGCCGGGAATCCGCCCCGTATAAAGCCAGGCTAAAAAAAAAAAAGTTGCGTATCTTGACTGGAGATACGCTGCATATCTACAGCTGATTTCATACTACGAGATGTTCCCCTCACTGCTTGGGGCACTGGATCCCAAAGCGGGACTGTCCTGCCTAAATCGAGACGTCTGGTCCCCTCATTTAAATAGAATAAATACTGATTTATTACTGCTTTTGTTAATGAGCTCCACGTTCGTTAGTCTGAGATCTCGTTAGCGTCTTGATAGTTTTTATGAAAGCTTTGTTGATGCATGGAGCAAATTTTGGTTAAGATGATTGATTCTTTCTAGATTACTGACCAGAGAACCTTGTAGAGCGATGACAGCCATTGACTTCCTAATCATCGACTTCGGTAAATTGGGATATTCCATTGCTTTTTGTAGCGTATTTCGGACTTGCCAGTACTGCCAATGGTAAGGACCATTTTCTAGAACTCCTTCCTTGGCGGGAGGTGTACCGGATATATCTCCGGCCCCCCAGCTCGGTTAGCTCCGGTCACCCCACCTTGTGTAGACACAGAGGTGAACCCACCGTCATGTTAATTAGCCACAATATTCTAATCTGCTTGCCGCTCTGAACAGATTCTAAGTGGCTCCATCAAGTTTATGAGGTGTAAATAATCAGCAGTATATTTTTCATATCCTCATCATTATGCCTCTTATTTAAGAACGTTGACTCTTGTGCTGCCGTCTAGTGCATGCTACATTTTACAGCCTTCGTTTAGACAAAAAATTGCCCGGCGCGGCGGCGGCTCCCGACCCTGGCACCGCGCCAGATAGCAAATAGTAGGAACATTTGGACAAACGCAGCCAGCTGAAAAAAGGTATTTCTTTGTTTCTTCTTTAAATGTAGAGCTTATGAGGTCAAATCCCCAGCACCCACAGGAAAGCCGGCACTCCGGAGTCAGGCCCTTGTACCAATTAAGTAATTGGGAGTTCATGAAAAGCATGAACTCCATGATGTATTGCAGGACATGTCAAAGGATGCACAGTGCTTCCATCAAAATATTACCCAGCTCAGGTGGAGAGGGGAACAAAGAACCAATGTCAGGATTTCTCCCTGTTGCTGAAGCAAGGCTGTGGACATGGTAGATAAAGTGTCCCACACCTTCTGTGTGTGTAATATATAATATATTAGAGGGAGATCTGTGTGTATATAATATATTCGAGGGAGATCTGTGTGTATATAATAGAGGGAGATCTGTGTGTGCGTAATATATAATATATTAGAGGGAGATCTGTGTGTATATAATATATTAGAGGGAGATCTGTGTGTATATAATATATTAGAGGGAGATCTGTGTGTATATAATATATTAGAGGGAGATCTGTGTGTATATAATAGAGGGAGATCTGTGTGTGTGTAATATATAATATATTCGAGGGAGATCTGTGTGTATATAATATATTCGAGGGAGATCTGTGTGTGTGTGTAATATATAATATATTCGAGGGAGATCTGTGTGTATATAATAGAGGGAGATCTGTGTGTGTGTAATATATAATATATTAGAGGGAGATCTGTGTGTGTGTAATATATAATATATTAGAGGGAGATCTGTGTGTGTGTGTAATATATAATATATTAGAGGGAGAAATATAAACCCTACCCCAAAATTAAGCCCTGCTAACAGTTAATTAAAAAAGTCAATTTAAAAAGTGTCCAGGCAGCTATACATGTAAAAAAGTTAAACCTTTTTGAACAAAAATTAATATAAGACACTGTCTTATTTTCAGGGAAACACTGTATTAGAGGGAGATATGGTTGTATATATTATATTAGAGGGAGATCTGTGTGTATATATTATATTAGAGGGAGATCTGTGTGTATATAATAGAGGGAGATCTGTGTGTATATAATATATTAGAGGGAGATCTGTGTGTATATAATATATTAGAGGGAGATCTGGGTGTATATAATAGAGGGAGATCTGTGTGTGTGTAATATATAATATATTAGAGGGAGATCTGGGTGTATATAATATATTAGAGGGAGATCTGTGTGTATATAATATATTAGATTAGAGGGAGATTAGTGTGTATATAATATGTTAGAGGGAGATCTGTATGTATATAATACGCTATGTTAGAGGGAGATCTGTGTGTATATAATACGTGTGTTTCTCAACTCCAGTCCTCAGGGACCCCAACAGGCCATGTTTTCAGGATATCCTATAGTAAGAACACTTGTGGCGATGTCTGAGGCGCCGACGATAATTACATGTGCAACACTGAGGAAATCCTGAAGACCTGACCTGTTGGGGGTCCCTGAGGGCTGGAGTTAGAGGGAGATCTGTGTGTATATAATATATTAGAGGGAGATCTGTGTGTATATAATATATTAGAGGGAGATCTGGATGTATATATTATATTAGAGGGAGATCTGGATGTATATATTATATTAGAGGGAGATCTGGATGTATATATTATATTAGAGGGAGATCTGTGTGTATATAATATATTAGAGGGAGATCTGTGTGTATATAATATATTAGAGGGAGATCTGTGTGTATATAATATATTAGAGGGAGATCTGTGTGTGTATATATGGGATTAGAGGGAGATCTGTGTGTGTATATAGTATGTATTACACACATTTGCATGTTGCCTGGGAAGTGGTTGCATGAGATACCGGTCATGGGGTTAAGCCTGAGGCAGGTGATTACTGTATACATATAAAGCGGTGTCCTTGTGAGGATCCTCTGCAGTGACGTTGTGTCATGTCTATACTCTTTATGTGCATGTTACATTTATTAGAGGTACTTTATGGGTTCTGGTTAATTTTGCCCATTTTCTGCTCCGCAGCATTTATGTGAACTCCATAAAACATGAATGATTCGCCTCGCTTCCATCTTTTTACGGCAGGCAGAGTCTCCGCTCGTCTTTAGTGAAGATAAATATTGGTGTGTGTGAATGCCCTCCAGCTCCACAGCTCTGCATAGTAAAAGCACAAGTATGCGTGCTTCCATCGTTATCGCCTCGCAGTATCCGCTGGTTGTGAAAGGAGCGTATTGGCAGAAGATCAGCATTTTATGTTATACCTAGTTTAAGAAATTTCTTCTCTCTGATTTTTCATGGCCTGATCTATAGTAAAAATCGTAATATTTAGCAGTTTTCACACTGACCCTGTTCTGTAATGGACGGCGGCTATAACCAAATATAATCCAGCATGTGTAAATGTAGAGGGAACTCGCCTGGTGCCAAGCGGGGGCTCCAGTTTCAGAGGTCCCCGCTTGCACCCAGATCCAGGATCGGCTCAACAGGTATTTCTCTGATTCCACAAGCAATCCATAAAGCATGGAGAAATGCCCCAAATTAGACTCCAAAACCGGGGAAGTACAGAGCAGAAGAAAACCAAAAAGTCCTTAATGCTCTATTATTACCTGCACCCCAACAAGAGCGCATAACGATCAAAGGATGGCCAATAATCCAGGGGTATTTTCTTTTATTCTAATATTAAGATAACACTCCAAAATCCATAAAAATACATGCAACGCGTTTCGGCGCATACAGAACGCCTTTATGAAGCATCTTTATTTTTTCTGTGAGTACTGAAGTTGCCGATCAGACCACTTTTTATATCTCATGTCCTCGCTGTTGGAAATATGGAAGCTGGATTCTGGGTTGTTCATTCCCTGTCTGCACTCCTTGGGTTCTATTGAAAGAATACAAAAAGAAATATACCTGGTAGCCGTCCTGTCCGAGATTACTTGGATGGAGCAAAAGTGGAGATTTACGCACCAAAACCTCGTTCCAACAGTGAAGCCCGGTGGAGGAAGCTTTGGAGTTGGGGCTGCTTTGCTACCTTAGAGCCTGGGCCACTTGTGATCATTGAGGGAACGATGAGGTCCTCTGAGGTGTATCAAAATACTTTATAGGAGAATGTAATGGCAGCCGTCCTTGGCCTCAAACTGGTGAGACGTTGAGTGATGGAAGGACAGTGACCCAAAGCACCCAACTAAATCCACTAAAGCACGATTGAAGAGATGGTTTGTGTTTTTGGATTGTCCAAATCAAAGTCTTGACCTTAATTAACCCTATAGAGATGCCGTGGCATGATCTGAGGAGTGCTCTACATGCAAGGCGTCTCCGTAATGTTGAAGAACTGAAACTCATTTGCAAAGAGGAATGGTCCAAGGGTCTTCATCTGCATTCTGTAAACCTCATTTGTTGGAGGTGACTGATGGTGAAGGACGATCTACAGTTCATTCAGAAGTTCATTTACCACTTCTCGACGCAAAAAATCAACTACTGATGTTCCAAACGGAACCTCCAACGCTGATGAGAGCGAGCGCTTACATGTTCCTGCAACGGCATAATGGTGAATGTTATAAAATTAAAAGAAAAAACCACACGTTCTCCTCTGTAACCCCCCCCCCCCACACACACACACAGGGCTGATGCTTCAGAGGTCCCCCCACTATTCTGTATACCTTCACTTGTACGCTGCCTCCAATAACTGGCCTCAGTGGTGGTACCAGTAAGGATGGCAGGGCCTCACTTCTGTTAGGTCAACAAAGACCAGCAGGGACCACCGCAGCATTAACTCTATAGTGGCGGGGAATTTAAGAGGAGAGAACAGTTTGCAGTGGAATGAACATAATTTTGCTGTGAAGGATAGACTTGGAATGAGCAGGATGAATGTGCTGCTTATAGTGGAATGATCCATATATTACGCCTAACAATTTCCCCATGCAATATAGACGTGGAATGCACAGATCTGCCTCAAAAGTAGGGGTCTGGTAATTCTCCTGTGCAAAATATATGTGGAATGAACAGGACAGATGTGTAGTTTCTAGTGGAATGAACAGATATTCCGCATACGTAGATGCCCAGTACTCTTCTTGTGCAGCATAGATAAATGAATAAATAAAAAATCTTGTTGTTTATAGAGCGCCAACTTATTCCGCAGCGCTTTATTTATTACCCTCCCACCAAGCTGGGTCCTCATTTTACCGACCTCGGAGGGGTGAAAGGCTGAGTAAACCTTGATCTGGTAAATAGGCGGTCAGTCATGCTCCTGTGCCTAATAGACCTAAAATGAGCAGGAGATATATATATCTATATATACAGTTTATATTGGAATGAATATATATGTTCTATAAAAGTATATGCCTAATGATTTTCCTGTACAAGATGGTTGTGGAATGAGCAGGATATATATGTGTAGTCTTATAATGGAGTGATCATATATTCCAAATGAGCAGATGCCTTATTTTTTGTTTCTAATGACAGTTTACAGGGGACTGAAGAGAGACTTTCTCTAAAACTTTTCTTTGCCTCATGGACATGGAATGAGCACACTATATGTAGAAAAGGTATTAGTGTTTCTTGACGCCACCGGAAGCTAGGGGTTTGACAGGAGAAACGCCCCCCAAACCCCCCACCCCCGCGGTGTTGCTTCCCTGCTAGCGCCAGCTAGCTAACAGTCAAATCGGGAGGAGCTTGGACGGTTTGTGGTCTGCCGCCGGGAGAGGCTGCCCGCCGCCGCTGCTGCCTTGAGGGAGCGCAGCTCCCCATGTGTTAATTGGCGGTGTGCTCCGACGCCTACACAGCGCAATGTCCCGGGCCGCAGTGGAATCCATCATGTCCTCCTGCTCTCTGCCGGCGGAGGCTCTCACTTTGTCTCTGGGCCTGATGTTGCCTCCCTGCTGCCGGACGGTAGCTTACACTCACATCAGGAGCTGGGTGGGATGCTTGTGTTCTTCTGCCAGGAGGGGCTGTGTGTCAGCAGCCCGGGCCGCAGTATTCATTTGTATTCCTTCGTTAGTGGCCTGCCAGGACCTGGCTACTAAAAGGCTGTGCAGCCAATCAGCTTCAGGGGGCGTCACCCCCCTGTCAATCTGGACTCCACCAGCAGTTGCTGGTGGCATCAAGATACAGTAATACCTGTAGAGTTTACAGTGGAATGAGCATTTATTTCATATACCGTAGGTAGATTCCTTATAGTTTGCACATCCCATCTTGCAAGTGAAATGAACAGGATATATATGACAAAGGTGGATTCCTAATAACTTTATTGTGTAAGATGTGGAATGAACAGAATGTATGTGTAGATTTTAGTGGAATGAATAGAGATTGCACATAGGTAGATGCCTAATAGTTTTTCTGTGGCTCACAGACGTGGAATAAACAGGATAGATGTAGAGTTTAAATTGAGATGAGCACATATTCTACGTAAGTAGGAGCCCAATACTTTTCTTGTGCCTAATATACAGGGAGTAAACCTGATATATGAGGAATGAACTGGCTATATATACAATTCAAAGTGTAATAAATACATATAAGAACATGCCTATTAATTCCCCTGTACCTGATACACATAGGATATATGTAGAGTCTGTAGTGGAATGAATACATGTTCCAAATAAATGATGTCCAATACATTCCCTGTACCTGGAATGAACACGATAGATGTGCCGTTTTTAGTGGAATGAAAGGCTATTTCACATAACTAGTTGTCTAATAATTTCCCTGTGCCAGATACACATGGAATGAACATGATAGTAGTACAGTTTAGGAGGGGAATGAAGGCATATTCTATGTTCGTAGATGATGATGATCTTCATATAGTGCCAACATATTCAGCAGCGCCTTACAAATAAGAGGGAATTTTTGTTCATCCCTTCTCCTCAATCTTTTTAGTATGTCCCCACTAGGACTTAGGGCTCATGTCCACGGGCAAAAGAAGAATTAAAATCCGCAGCAGATTTTAACTCTTCTCCTGCACGTGGATCCGCGCCCCATAGGGATGCATTGACCACCCGCGGGGTAGATAAATACCCGCGGATGGTCAATAAAAGTGATTTTAAAAAAAATGGAGCATGAAAAAATCTGGACCATGCTCCATTTTCGTGCGGGTCTCCCGTGGGGACGGCTCCCGCGGGCTTCTATTGAAGCCTATGGAAGCCGTCCGGATCCACGGGAGACCTAAAATAGGAATTTAAAAGAATTTACTCATCCGGAGCGGGCGGGGAAAGTCTTCTCTTCCTCACGGCCGGATCTTTCTTGCTTCGGCTCGGCGGATGTGCCCGGCGCATGCGCGCGGCACGTCGGAGACGTGCCGCCGGTGTGACGAGTTCATCCGCCGGCCGAAAAAGAAGATCCGGCCGTGAGGAAGAGAAGACCTTCCCCGCCCGCTCCGGATGGGTAAATTCTTTTAAATTCCTATTTTCAGCGCTCATGTCCGCGGGGCAGGAGGGACCCGCTGCAGATTCTACATGTAGAATCCGTAGCGGGCCTGATTTTCCCCGTGGACATGAGGCCTTAAACTGTATATTTTATATTAAAGGTATTGTACCAGAATATCAAGTTATCCCCTATCCACAGGATAGAGGATGGCTTGCTGGTCATGAGGGTCCCACCACTGAGACCCCCACCGATCTCAAGAATGGGGGTCCTGTTGTGTCCTCACCCCCACCCCCCGAGTCCTCCTCACTCTGGGGACACTGCAACCCCCCAACAGTGAGGAGACTGAACGCAGAGAGCTGGTCACGCAAGCACACCATTCACTTTCACTGGGACTGCCATGTACCCAAGCAGCACACCTGCTCGAGTATTTCCATCAGCCCCATTGAAATGAATGGAGCATTAACCATGAATTCTTGGCCAGCACTCCATTCAGAAGTCACTGTGGAGGGAGAAGTGACCCCTACAGTGATGGAAGTGGAACACTGGAGTCCCATTCTCCAGATTGGCAGGGGGTCTTAGCAGTGAGACCCCCACTGATCAAAAAGTTATCCCCTATCCTGTGAATAGGGGGAACACATGATATTCTGGTAAACCCCTTAGGTATAGAATGAAATCGATGGGGTTTGTGTGTCCATCGGCGTGGAGATGTAACGGCCATGTACTTGCATGCCGCTTCCACTACTCTGGGATAGAAGTAATTGCTCTGCTAACAGTCGCAACAAGCCAGTCTGTTTAGAAGGATTATAAATCTAGGCGCTGAAAGACAAATGGGGCTTGTAATTGTAGAGGCGGCCGCTGGATAATATGCCTGCAAGCTGTGATTAGACAGTTATGACACAAACTTCTTCAATGTTTCAAATTATTTCCAACATGTTGTGGCTGCAACTGTAACGTATAGGAGATAAATGGCAATCAATACGTTTCCACTGTACGTAAATCAGGAGGTACACTGACAGCCTTACTATTACTGGATGACAGTTTAATTGATATTCTGATACCATTCATCAGGAACTGCAAGAATCTCAGTTCTGGCAGCACATTGGAGAACTTTTATTTTTTTCCTTTGCTTTCTCTGAGCTAAAAAACAAACTACCCATGTATTTGCAGCTGGTGCCTTTTTGGCATCCCCTCCCCCCCAAAAAGAGAGAAGAAATGGCACCACTAAAATCTGTCCTCTGGGCTTTAGCTAGAGGATTACTTGCTGTCGGGGCTTCAGAGATGTAGGATCATGCTGTCCATAAATGCAGGAGCAGTCTGCGCATTTAACAGCTCGGTTTATTGGCCCACATTATCTGTAGTTTTATCTTTTGTATTCATGTAACTGTTTAGCCAGATGTGAAGAATGCATCAGTCATACTGGCAGATAGGGCAATGGCTCTTTACAATGCTGAGCATTGGTTACCCCAGTTACTATACTATACAGATACATATAAATCTCCTCGTAGAGGTCTGTTTTGTAGATCAGACAATCTACTTTCACTGTTGAGCTATATATATATTTTATTTCCCCCCCCCTCCCCCATTTTTTAAAGTTAGAGACTCAAAAACTTACTTTACTGCTATAATATAACTTTTAAAATGCGGAAAAAAGCGAAGGTTTTAAAGAGGATTGACTTTATTAACTCTTTTGGGGAGGTTTGTTTAGAATGGTGTTGTTTTTTTGTTTTTTTTGCAGTCTTTGAGTTGTTGGGGTAAAGTGTGCCAAATGTTATGAGGCACGCTCCTCTTACTAAATGTAATGTAGCACATCTTTGGATGTCTTACAGAAATATATAGCTGCTATGGGCAGGCGTAGATTTTTGCCACTTTGTCAGACAGATGTTGGCCACCCCCTTCCAGCCAAACCCACCCACACTTCTCACTGCTTTTCTGTTTTTTTGCACTTAAAATGGCTTATATTAATTTGAGAGCAGAGAATCTAGTGTTTCACTGTAAGATGTACAGTGCAGTGAGTGTGATCAGTAAATCTGCTGGTGTTTTCTAGAAGTATATGCATGAGATTCTGACTAAATGTCATATTTAAGAATCCCCTGCATAAACCTTTCCGATACACGCTGGTCATTTATTAAAGTGTACATGCACTTACAGATGACTTTTCAGAATAAGCTGTGTGTGTGTGTGTGTGTGTGTGTGTGTGTGTGTGTGTGTATGTATGAGGAAGGGTCACTACCTCTCTCCTTCCTCTTACCCCTTCCCCTCTGCTCTCCATAGACTTCTATTGAGAACATGGGACAACACCAACCTCCACTTAGTGCAATCTGTCTCAATGTCTGTTGTTAGTGATGGACTGCATATGACAACAGGTAGTGGACAGCAAATTACAGGGGAGGTTCCTAGTCGCTGGCACTTGTGTGACAATGTTATTTTAGGTAAATAAAGGCAAATTATAACACTTGCTATCATGTTATCAA
Organism: Eleutherodactylus coqui; assembly: GCF_035609145.1. Taxonomy (NCBI): domain Eukaryota; kingdom Metazoa; phylum Chordata; class Amphibia; order Anura; family Eleutherodactylidae; genus Eleutherodactylus; species Eleutherodactylus coqui. The sequence continues at coordinate 233,599,675 of NC_089841.1, forward strand.
TTTCAGCTATTGACCCAGGGGAAGGCAAAAAACTCAAAAGGTAGAAGCCAATTTTCTTTGTTTTAGGGAAAAAACTTAATTTCCAAATCTGGCAATCCGAATGATCCCTGATCAACAACCCTTCTGAAGTAATCTAGTGACTATACCATGTAACAGGTACATTTGAACTATTTGAAGACATTCACCATCACCACATCCTCCGGTAGAGAGCTCCATAATCTTACTGCTCTTGCAGTAAATAACCCCCTACTGTGTCAGTGCAGTAACCTTCTTTCCTCTAGACGTTGGGGGCGCCACCTTGTTACAGTCACAGCGCAAAACTGTCCCCAATATTCCATGTGTGGTCTGACCAGTGACTTGTAAAGAGGAAGAACAATGTTCTCATCATGTGCCCATAGACCTCTTCTGATGCACCCCATGATCCTATCTGCCTTGGCAGCAGCTGCCTGACACTGGTTGCTCCAGTTAAGTTTACAGTTAGCTAAAACCCCCAAGTCCTCTTCCATGTCAGTGTCCCCCAGTGATTTCCCATTTGGTGTGTAATGGTGACATTTATTTCCCTTCCTATATGCAGAACCTTACATTTATCACTGTTACACCTCATTGGCCTTTTCTGGTTAAAATGTAACTTCTCTATATCAATTTGCAGCATTATTCTGTCCCCTCTTGTGTTAATTACTTTATATAGTTTTGTTTCATCTGCAATATTGATATTACTATATAATCCTTCCACATCTTTAATAAATATTAAAAAAATAAGGCCAGATACTGACCCCTGTGGTACCCTACTGGTAAGTGATCCTATCGGAATATGTACCCCTTCAGCACAAGGGTGCTTTGGTCCTTATTTTAACTTTTTTTTGTAACTTTTTTTTTTTAACATCTACGTACCCTATGACATTATATGAGACCTCTGGAGTTTGTTCACATTGTGTTGTTTTTTTTTAAATTATTTCGGACTTTTCCACAGTAGCTGCAACATTTATAGGAGCCCCAGTTACAGGGTAAAACATTCTCCTATAGTGACAGTAGTCACCAACAGAGCTAATCTGGGTCTGACAGGACTCTGCAGCTCTGCTATGGCAGGGGGCACCCAGCGGTCTTGTGATCACCCGTTCAAATAGCTGAAGTGACTCTTCCGCTTTCTCTCTTCACTGCATAGTGTTTATTGAGCTCTATGTAGCCTGCAAAAGAGAATGTAGAAGCAGTTAAAAAACCCTTCTGCCTTCTCCTCGAGGTCCTCAGCTGTGCCTGACAGTTGAGGTCCTGACCTGCTTCTGCTACATTGCAGGAACAGGAGTTCTAATTCCACACTGTTTTTAATATCAACCAGGATTAAAGCCCAGGACAAAGTGCTGTAAATTTACTGTGCTTGGTCCTTAAGGGGTTAAAAACCACCCTGTGCTTTCTATCACTGACCAGTTACTTACCCACTTACACACATTCTCTCTCAGACCAAGCATCCTCATTTTGTATACCAACCTTTTATGCAGCACAGTATCAAATGGTTTGGGAAAGTCCAGATACACAAGATCCAGTGACTCCCTGGTCCATTCTGAAACTTACCTCCTCATAGAAGCTGACCAGATTGGTTTGACAGGAGCAACCCCTCATAAACATGATGCAGAGTTATACAGCCATTTCCCTTGAGGTCCTCCAGGATAGCATCTCTTAGAAAACCTTCAAATTTGTTACCAACAAAGGAGGTCAGACTTACCAGCCTGTAGTTTCATGTTCGTACTACTAGTATTGCTAAAGCGCCTAAAGAAATGCAAACCCATGTATCTACTACATTTTGTATAGGCTTGCATTGATCCTCTTCCATTGTATTTGGATTCTGTACTCTTCTCACAGCCCTGTTTTCTGTGGTTTATAGAGCAACTTGATCTCTTTTTGGAAGTGGCACATGTGAAATGTTACAACCTCCCTGTTTGGAACAATTTATCTGTTTGTTGGGGACCTACAGGTAACCTCCATTAAGAAAAAACGAATCTCTCACTATCTTTGTTACTTTTTTTTGTGTCAGTAAGCGGGCCTTTACCAGTCTGTCCTGCAGCATAAAAGCACTTGACAACCCCAGTTACTCTGCAGTACTTCATATCTTCTATATCCTATTGGTGAGAAGGTCATGTAGACAAACCATCACTGACCTTCCAGCTAGAGGATGCTAGGCGGTTGATGTGGCCCCCGGACACATGAAGAATAGAACCCAGCCCTCCTTGTATTTTCCATTTTATGTAAAGCCCCTGTTTAGGTCTGTAACTACAGATACAAAGTAAGATAAATGAGCTTTTGTGGTATAGGGGAGGTTTAATGTGTTCACATCAAGAATGCAACAACAAGATTTATTAAGTCCAAGCCAATTCTGAAAGAAGCAAGCATTTTTCTCTTTTGACCTTGGAACTGAGGGAGATTTCTTCAGAGATTATGAATGAGGTGCAGACTGTTGCGATAAGAAGCGTGTAAAGTGGATGCTGCTACATCTAATGCACGTGCCATACTCAATGCCTGCAGGCCGAATCCAGCCCGCCTTGTCCTTGTATATGGATCACAAAGTCTGGACGCAGAAAAGCCTCTCATAGATTGGAGGATCCTGAGGTGTGCCAGGAAGACCCTTAGGCGCACTGTGGACTCGTTTGCGGGCTGCTGCTGGGGGTTGGGATTGAGACAGCCATCTTGGTAGTCCTCGCTATTGTCCTGCAGAGGACAGTCTGTTCCTGCCTGTCCGTACCCTGTAAGTCTGCTGCACGGATCAGAGGGGACATTGTGTTATACTGATACTTTACCCCATGGGTAAGAGTTCTGCCTTTTTTTTTTGCTAACTTTTCACCAGGTTCTGCTAACTAACATGATTTTTTCTTATCTAAACTGCCAGGTAGTCAGAGAAATCTGTGTTAGGGGACTTGTGCCCCAATTTTTCTGGACTAAAACCTTGCTTGGGTCTATACCTACCCCCCCCACCCCCACCCCCTGTTCAATAGACCTATGAAGGTAATGATAATGGTGATGTGGCCCTTAATGAAAGAGTTTGACACCTCTGATCTAGTGGATGGAATGAAAACAAGGATGTGTGTTTTGATACATCTTTGTCACTGGAAGAGAATGTGAAACTTTTAAAGTCAAAGTCACTCTTTATAAGAAAAAAAAAAGTTTTAAAGCTGTGTTTTTAGTAAGGCTGGGCTCACACACGCTGGCATCCCGGCGGAGATCTCACACTTTGGCCGCAGCAAAAAAACCGTGAGATTTCCGCCAGAAAAAGTGCTGCTTCAAAACCTGCGGTAGTTAGCCGTGGGTTTTGAAGCGGCCTCGCCGCATGCTCTTCCGCTGCGGCCGGCGCTCCCATGGAGGAGAGTGTGGCTGCAGAGGAAGAAGGAAAAAAAAAAAGGAACACGCTGCGTCTGGCGAATCCGCGCTGGCTTTGCTGCGGCGGATTTGCCATCCCGTGTGAACGAGATTTCTGAGAAATCTCGTCCACATGGCTGGCCAATCCAAGCATTAGCGGCCGCAGGCGGATCTGCTGCGGCAAATTTCCGACCGGAATTACCGCGGCAAATCTGCCCAGTGTGAACCCAGCCTAAAAATAAAGCTTGTATTTTTTTCCGGGCAGGTATGAATTGCGTAGTTTAGCCGTCGCCGTTTACACGGACAGCCTGTATTTTGCTATTAATAGTACAATCAATAAAGCTGAAAATAGTTTTTCCTGTTCTAATTGATTATTCACAATCTTACAGACGCCATCAACAGTCTGAACCGCACTGAAAACGAAACACTGGCCCAAATACGCTCAGACCACTTGATAACGAGTAAGCTGCCTGCAAAGTGCAACTTGACACTTAAGCCGGTTTCAGGCGGTTGAGAGACTTGTGCGTTGCGAGACGCACGAATATGAACCCCATTCTTTTCAATGTAGTCGTATACTTGTGTGGTGCGGGGGAAAAAATAGATGCGTGTCCGGATATCACACTCACCCGTGTGGAGTAGCCTTACGTGTGCAGATTGTTTGGCGTGCTTTTACACCAGCTGATCATCCAGTTGTGATGAGCGCCAATAACAGTGTGCCAATCAGCACTAGTTGACTGCTGTTCACACACAATGATTGTACGGATGGAGTTGAACACTTGTTCATACGATCATTCGCTTCCATACGGCACTCATTGCTCGGCTGTACATCTCCCTGTTCACACGGTGCTGCCAGTCGGTGAGCCATAAAAAGCCTCCATTTGCAACGAGTCACCGCTGTTTGCGCAGGAGCGGATCCTTGTCCTTTTTACATGGCCCAATCGGGTGAACGTTCCAGGTAGCATTCATGCCCGACAATCAGGCTAGTAGAAGCCCTTTATTCACTTTCATTTGGATGAAAAGATGGAGGTGCAATATTTGACTAATCACGGGCAGAGTTGTGTGGGAGGAGAGCAAGACAACGTGAGACAGGACCATGCCCGCTCCGGTGTGTGCCTAATGTGCATGAGCAACAGAAGTAACTTTGAGGTACTCGGTGGCTTCGGAGAAGAACCACTTGTATTTGGCAAGGAGCATCGGAGGTGCCAACCTGATTCTTCCTTTTTTGTTCTGGACAACTTGGTAAAAAAAAAAAATCACAGGCTGCCAATATTTACCTATAGGGGGAAACCGGACAACCGTCATAAATCCTAAAGACTGTAAATGATGCAGCTCAGAATATTGATGTGAGCAAATTGTCTCCACCTACTGTCCACTGGGGTCTCTAACATGAAATTACAAAAAAGTTTTTTTTGAAACACCGCATGTTTTAGGTATAGTCGTTTTGTTTTTTTTTGTTTTTTTTCCATTGAATTTGGTATACGAAAAAAACCACCCCTCAAAGATGCAGATCAAGAACGTGAGCCAAAGATGCCACAGAAGAGCCTGTCCGAAAAAAAAAGGGGTTTGTGAATGAAAGAAGCTGCAAGAACTGCTTGTTATCTCCGCTGCTCTGAAGAATGTAAAGGTGCGCATACATTAAGGGCCCTTTTACACGAGCCGAAAAATGGTTTAGATTTCTGCGATCAGCGAGAATCTCAGTGATTATCGTTCAGCCTAAATGCATGAACTCCAAACGATAAATTTATTCGCCGTTCGGTTTCTGCAGGCATTAAAACGAAACAGCGTATCAGTACGTGTAAACAGGCAGTCGCTCATCTATGAACAACTGCCTGTTGACTGTGAATGGCGGCGGGCGGGCCGGAACGATCCTCGGCTGCATTCACTGAGCAACGATTTGCTGCTGTATAGAGGCCTGGAGCGATGATCACTCAAAAATCGGTAAATAGCGATCGTTTGAGCGATCATCGTTGCGTCTAAATGTGCGCCCATCATTCACTTTTCGTGCACTGCTAGCTGATCGTTAAATTCAGGCCAACCTAAAAATCATAGTTAAGCCTTATCAGCAATTCTCCATGGGGAGTGCTGATAGCATTGTTTACCATTGGAGAACAAAAGAGCTGAATGCAGATGAGAGCCCTCGGGCTACTAACTGCTTTCAGCCAAGGCTTCATTCGCAAACTTAATTGCTATTAAGTAGCTGAGTAGCTACTTAATAGTTTATGCAAAATGATCGCTCAAAGCGGTTACTCATACTGTAATTTGAGCGCTCATCGGGCCGTGTAAATGGGCCTTAAGAGTACAGGAATGATTATCGCTGGGACGACCTCTCCGATATCTGCGTTTGTCAGATTATCACTGGGACGACCTGTCTGATGGCTGCACCCCACAGGTCGGCCCATGTAAAGGCACCCTTTTATTGGATTGTTACCAATGCAACTTTTTTTATTTTAAGTTTTTAGATTCTAATATATATCTCTTTTTGGTGCGAATGTCTAGCCTGTGAAAGCTGCGCTGCTCCATGTTATACTGTAATGTGAAATGGGGCGCACATGTATAAAAGAGCATACCTAAACATGATGTCACACAGGCTGCCCGGGATGGGAGTTCGCATGCTTGGTGCTTCCGGCTTCATCTTGCGGTGCAGTACCCCTTATTCAGCGTTCTGCTGGTTAATCTCCAAGAAGCCCCTGCAGCCCGAGGAAGAAGAAGATTGAAAACACATTGCAGAATGCTTTCAGTTCTCGCCTGGTCACAGCCGTATACTTCTCCTCCCAAGTCTATAAGAATAGAGTGCACCCTTGCATCCCCACATTAGGCTCTGCGTCCGGGGGGGCCGCCGTCATATGTAATGCATAGTGATATATCCCAGATAACCAAAGCATATTCTGCAGTTCATCCCTACACCTCCAGTTTATTACGGCCGGTAGAACCTTGCAGATATTGCTTATGTTGGGTCACTGAGTGGTGGAAAGTTAGTGAATGTGAAAATACAAGGCATGATAAGTAAATATTACACTTTTTTTTTTTTTTTTGTGCTTTTTTTTTTTTTTTTCTCTCCGTAAGACGGAGGTTTGGGGGGGGGGGGGGACACATTAAAACTAGTAACTTATTAATTGAAGTCTCCACTCATCTTGGGGTGAAGAGCCCAATGGGGGGTCTTAGGCCCCCTGTCCATGGCCGTGACGGAATATCACTAGCGATATTACGCCGTGGGGGACGAGAGGGGGGGGTGCAGAGAGTTCTCAGCGGTGAGCATATCTGACAGATGGGCTCACTGCGGAGAATCGCGGCATGTTGTGATTTTGAGTCCCGCTATGATTCTCCGCTCGTGGGCAAGGGCTGTGCTTTACGTAGCAATGCTATGGAAAGCGTGCACTGCGTTACTCGCGGGCGGATTATCGCTGCGGGTAACGCAATCACCCATGGGCAGGAACCCTTACTCGGTGATGGCCTTCTCTGAGTGACTTTACATAGACATAGCTGTCAATCACCAATTAGGACCGCCCATTGGACTGTTCAGCCCAGAATAAGCAGAGGTTCAATGAATAAAACTATGTATCAATCCGCTCAGCTCTTCCTGCTCTATATAACCTGCTGCCTGCATATTGGATTGTAATTTCAACTTGACCGATCCTCTTTTAATGGTTTGTCCTGGAACCAACTTAGACTTTGAATGGAGTGACAGCGGTCCAACGAGCCTGACTGTCAGTCCGCGGGGGACCGGGTTGTGGGACAACACATTACAAAACAAATGGCTGTGCAGCAGTGTGTGAGCCCGACTATATGGTGACCAGAGATGTACTAACTTATCTCTGATGTGACGTAAGCTAAAGTTTAAAGCGAACTTGTCGTATATTTTATGCTCCTCATCGAGGGCAGCATGGAGTAGTAACAGGCATGCTGACTTCAGACTTTACAGCTTGTTCCTTCAGCTCTTAGGCTGGGCTCCCATGGGACAAAAATCCTGCGGAAATCTCACTGTTTGGCCGCACCAAAAAATCTTAGTGTGTCGTGTAATAGCTAGAAGACTGTCAGCAAGCAGGCATGCGTGGTGCTACCGGCACCTCATAAATACACCGGACTCTTCTCTTACTGAGAACTGCAAAAAGAAGCTCTAAGTTATTGAAAGCCATCTCACATTATTCTTTAAGTGACAGACCGCTGAAATCTGCATGCCTGTCACTACTTCAGTGGGGACAACATAAAGTACACGACAGGTTCCCTTTTAAAGAGGTTGTCCAGTTGTAAATATAGATGGCTTGTTTTCAGGATGGGTCATCAGTAGTATATTGGCAGGGGTCTGTCTCAAGGTCCCTGCTGATCAGCTATTCTCTGGCCTGGTGTGCTCCTGCACTCTGACTTCTGCAGAAAGCAAACCGCTACTGCGGTGGCCTGGCTTGGCATTGCAAGCCAAGTTCCCATTGAAATGAGTGGGAACTTCGACAGCAATACCAAGTTGGTGCCCCTGCAGTGGGAGAGGAACTGTCTGCTTCCTGCAGAAATCTGCTCCGTGCACCAGCACATTGGTCCAGTGAACAGCCTGTCAGTGGTGGTCCTGCATGACAGACCCTGCCAATCTACTATTGTTTACTGCTATCCTCAGGATAGTTCATCAAGAGCTAGGAGCTGCACTGATGTCCTCTAAACAAATAAAATAGATGCCACAGCCCCCACCCATCCAACATAGGGCACAAACACAAAGAGAGGCAAATGAATGTCGGCATTCCAAAAAGTGACAGTGTGCGTTCCAGGCTAGAAGCTACATGTGCATTAGCGGGGGGGCTGCGTCTTATGGACGGCTTACAAAGCTGATTTAAGCGGACGACTTTGAATTAAGGTTTAATCAAGGAAAAAAGAAATAAAAAACAAACCCCCGATTTATAGGATTTGATGTTTTGGATATTTTGAATTATTTCCATGTTTTATTTGCGTCCTGGAAACATCAAAATGGTGTTTTTATGAAGTTGTGAAACTCTGTATGTTAGAGCAAAAAAGGCTTGTTTATCCTGCTTTTTATATATCCCATTACTGCGATCTCCGAAAACTATTGGGGAAGCGTGCCCTAGAGATCGTTAGTTACTATGGCAACACGGTTTATATCTGTATAAAGCAAATACTGTTAATTGTGTGCCGCGTTGTATAACTTATGCTGGCATACAGAAGGCCGGGACTTCAGCTTTTGTGTACTTGTGTAATGTCTGTACAAGAGGCAGAAGTCACAGAGCAGCAAAACTAAGAATGGGCCCCAACCTCAAAGGGGGAAAGCTAAAAAAGAGAAAAGTCGCAATTCTAACCCGATTTACTGTCTGTGTGTCAGTTTGTATGTATATGTGGTTCAAGTAGGGATTTGGATAATGCTTTAATTTTCGTTTTTGAGCCCAAGATTCTTTGTGTCATATTTTTTTCCCGTCATTTTCTTTCATTTTTGAGTGGAGGATTTTTTTGTACATACAGGTCCAAGTGCCTTGCTTCTTCTCATACAGTGATAACAATCTGTACGATCCGCATCGCTAGGGGCATACATATGTATCCACTTTGCTTTAATGGGCTTGTGCCAAATTTTAAAGTTTATCCTGTATCCATAGGACAGGGTATAACTTCCTGATTGTCGGAGTTCGACCGCTAGAATCCCCTCCAATCTGAGAATAAGGGCCCTAAAGGTCCCCACATGAATGGCGCAGCAGTTGAGCATTCATACTGCTGTTCCATTCCTAGCATTGGGACTGCTGGAAATAGCTGGGCGGTTGGACTTGACTGTCTCCAGCAGTCCCAGCATGACCACTGCTCCATTCCTTCGGGACCCCCAACAATCAGAATGGTGTCCCTTATCTTGTGGATAGGGCATATATTTAAAAGTTCACACAACCCCTTTAAATACTGTGTTAGTCTGGATGGCTGCGGGTCCTCAGAAGTTTTGTAACTTTATGTCCGACAGCAGCTAGAATTGTTCAATGTCGGCCCCCTATAGCAGCGATGGGGTCTACCTCTAAGTTTGCCACTAATCTATACAGAAATCAATTAGATATATAAACGTCAAGTATACAAAGAAGGCTAGGCTGCTGTTGGCTGCTTTTTGCACTTGAACTGGTTTAGCATTCTCACACCTATGATACGCAGATGGGAAAATAAAGCTCGCTGCTTACTTTAATTTCTTGTATTGCCTACAAAGTGATAAGTCTACATTGGAATAGTTTGTTCTTGCTCTGCTGAGCCGCTGTTCTATCAGCCAAGGGTAGACTTCATCTCCTCCCTCTGTTCTACAGGCAGATATTCACTTTTCTATGGGTTTTGTCTAGTTGGTGATTCTAAACTGTTGAGTCTGTTAAGTGGTACGTTATTCTCCAGCTCTTGTATATATAGTTTTACCCCTACTTTTGTTGCCACCTTCTTTCGCAGGTTTCCAGTTTCTCAAATTTTTCCAGGTAGAATTTTTGCCTCTACTTTCGCCGGCTGGTTCTAGTTTCGCCAGCGACCACTGGGCCTCGTTACCTCGCTGTCCAATCACATCCAATCATAGCCATTCATGGATGAATGGCTGTGATTGGAGCAACCGGCGCTGCTGTGATTGGCTGAGCAGGCTGCCACTCAGCCAATCAGAGCAATCTCTTGCTGGAGGCGGGGGATTTCAATCCCCGCCACTAGCCAGATGCTCTGCCGGCTTGACAAGTGTCCAGCAACCTGTACGGAGGTCCGAAGAGCGGCCCTCGGGACACCGACGGCACCTGCAAGGTGAGTATTGGTTTGTTTTTTTTTCCTTCTCTCTCTTAGATAGTGTAGCTAGGGTGTTAAGCGCTGCCAAAACGTGGTATCAAGTTGTGCCGCGTTTTCTGCCTACGATAAAACTGGTGCCCATTCATTTCAATGAGCGACGCATGGCCGAAAACGCTTGTGTGAACAGCCCCATCGAAATGAATGGGAGCGTTGTACAGCGTTTAGCACTGTGGTGAAAAAGCTGAACGCTGTACAGAAGTGATTTGGTGTGTTTTTTGGACTGTCCAGAACAAATTATTTGGATTTACACTGATTCCTATGGAAATAGTTGCCTCGAATTTCATTGGTTTCACAATTGCTTTTGGACGGATTACCAACGAACTTAGAGGACTGACTGTAGTAGCGTACATTATACCGCAAGTGATTATATCAGCATTCAATGCATTTCTTCCTGTTCCATATAACAAGAGGGGGAGGAAACCGGCTGAACTAGATGGACATCGTTTCCCTTCCCTGCTATGTTACTATGTATTCATTCTGGAATTGAATCCTAACATGTTAACCCTTTCGCGGTGATGCCTGAGCCTCGAAGTCTCTAAAGATGAAATGTCTCCATGACACAAGTGAGAGATCCTTATTGTCTTCCAAACCAATTAGCCCCGCCCCCAATTAAACCATTTGTCGTGCCCAGATGAGTTATGGTTTCTACATCACTCTCCAGTGACCGTTTCTGCTTCATAAAGAATAGTTTTAGTTTGTAATTGAGTTTCCAATTAATCAGAATCGTGGCTTCCTACTTAGTGCACACTGATTGCAAGAAGTTCAAACAGCTTCCAGCAAGGCTTCCTTCCTCCATATGTTTACCATATGCGAAGTGAGACTGAACGAATGAGATAATTGATGTGTCAAAGGCGAGAGACGGCTCCGCGGATTTACTAGAAAGTACATTTCTACATGACTCGGCCTGGACACCAGCCAGTATTATGGTTTTGCTGGTCATGTCTGGCTTATCCTTTTGAAATATGATTTACTTGAATTGTCTTAGATTTCTTCGCAAAATGACCGTATCTTGTAAAGACGGAACGCTTACTAGTATTTTCCTCACATCATTTTTTTTCTTAAAGGAATATTTATTAAAGAACATATGTAGCATACGGCATTAAGACCTTCCCCCAGCAGAACAGCGAGATAAGAGAGAATAGATGACAACGTACAGAATGCCAGAATACTGCGCAATAAGCCTGTGGTGATCAAGTCACAAATATGCCCAACCGGGAAACCCAGGATAAGCAAAGGATAAAGACCAAACCCAGTAGAACCACACAGCTCGACTGGCAGGACATAGTTAGAAAAGATAGGACTGTACAAAGTAGGGCCCCTACACATCAGAGCGAAGGGGAGAGAGCTGAGCAGCCGTCTCCAATGGCCCATTTAACCAGGACGATTATCGTTCAAATTCCCGCGTTCTTGCGGGAGTTTGAACAGCAATGTAATTTTTGCATGCAGCGACTGAATGAGAGTTGTTTAGTTTCTGCTTGCAGAAAACTGACTAATGCAGTGTAAACCTCAGTCGTTCACTTATGAATGAAGGCGGGTGGGGGAGAACAGCCACCTCCATTTCAGCAGCTCTGTGAGCAATGCCAACTTTACTCGCTCCTGTGACGGCACAGGAGCGAGTATCACTGGGGCGAGTGTCGGGCATCGTTTGTCAGACAGCTCATCTCATCTAAATGGGGTATAACGTGTTCATAGGGCAATTTGTCCAACAAGTCCAAATTTTACCAAATTTATCAGGCCAGCCATGGGCCAGATATGTTAAAGGGGTTGTCCCGCGCCGAAAGGTTTTTTTTTTTTTTTTTTCAACCCCCCCCCCCCCGACCCGTTCGGCGCGAGACAACCCCGATGCAGGGGTTAAAAAAAGAACACCGGACAGCACTTACCTTAATCCCCGCGCTCCGGTGACTTCTTACTTACCCGGTGAAGATGGCCACCGGCATCTTCTCCCTCGGTGGACCGCAGGGCTTCTGTGCGGTCCATTGCCGATTCCAGCCTCCTGATTGGCTGGAATCGGCACGTGACGGGGCGGAGCTACACGGAGCCCCATTGAGAAGAGGAGAAGACCCGGACTGCGCAAGCGCGTCTAATTTGGCCATTAGACGGCGAAAATTAGACGGCAACCATGGAGACGAGGACGCCAGCAACGGAACAGGTAAGTGAAAAACTTTTGATAACTTCTGTATGGCTCATAATTAATGCACAATGTACATTACAAAGTGCATTAATATGGCCATACAGAAGTGTATACCCCCACTTGCTGCCGCGGGACAACCCCTTTAACTTATACAGGGTGCTAAGCTGTTGACTAATTTAAGGCAGCCATATTCGGCCTTAGGATACTTCCAATTGAACAAAATTGCTTTCTTTGCATAAAACACAGTTCATACAGGGTGCTGGTTGCCACATTTCCCAGTATATCTTCCACAAGCCCAAAAGGACAAATCTTGGGATGCACTATTCACAGGGTCACTGAGTGAGACTCCTCACATGCAAGCACATCTCTCCGGTAGTCCTGTAAAATGTTACAGTCCCAAAGCATGTGCAGAATTGTGCCTATGGTAGTTGGGCATCGTGGGCAATGTGCTGAGGGGTACAAACTCCTAGCATGCCAGCCAGAGAGGGGCTAGTAAACTCTGTGTATAAACTAAACTTGGATCAATGTAACTTTGACACTGACCAGCGGAGGACCAGAGCCAGCCAGGATATCCCCATCTTCCAGAGTCCAGATCTGGTATATCCAGCTAACCTTAGGGGAGAAAAGTTACATGTTAAATGACTGCAAAAACTAGAAGACTGCTTCACAAGGTTACACATTTGGGCCAAACCTTGCAAAAAGTTATGTGTTCAACGCTCAAACTGGGCGCTAACAGCATGTTGCAGCGGGCAATACCTGAAGTAGGAGGCATTCAGTATATTAAGTTAACTGTAGTTCCTGAAACGGGCAGAAAGTTCCTTAACGAAGTATATCTGAAAGGCTGGTTATCCCATACAACCGCCAAAAGGCAGATTCTGCGAAATCCTGCTGATGGGGTAAACGCACAGGAGAGTATTCGGAGACCATTTAGCCGTATACCAAACTTTAAGGGTCACCAGCATAAGAACAGGCAGAGAAATCGTCGGGAACGTAGGGACCCTTAGCAGCAGCCCCTGCAAACTCTGAGCAGGTTCCACAATTTTGGGTTCCAAAAGATCGTAATCTGATGAGGATGGCCACCAGCCTGCATAAAACAACTGACTGGCCAAATAATAGAAATGGGGAAGGGTATGTTACCCCCCCCCCCCAGCTCCCTTCCAATTTACTGGAAGGTAGAGGGTTTCTAATTTAATCCTAGGGAGAGAACCTCACCTTAATATGTGAAGTACTATTTGATGGAGAGTCTGGAAGAATTTTTTAGGAACTAGGGTAGGGCAGTTGTGAAAGACATTCAACATTTTGGGTAATAGCTTCATTTACATTAAATTTATTCAGCCTACCAAAGTAAGAGGAAGGGAGGCCCAGCATGTGGCCAACTCCTGGGCCAATCAAGAAGAGAGGCAATCATAAAACATCATAAAACACAGAGATCTGTCTAGCTACCCGTATACCCAAGTAAGTTGTTTTGCCCATCCAATTGAGTGGCGCGAGCATAGGGAGCAAAGCTGGTGGTGAGTCAACTGCCAAGAGTTGGGTCTTATCCCAATTAACTCTAATGCCAGAATAAAGGCCAAAAAGCATCAAGAATTAAGAATACTCAAGTGAAGGAAGACTCTGGGTCCTGCAGGAAAAGGAGAGTGGCATCACTAAAAATGCAATGTGTGTTCTCCATAATTGCTCAATTTAAATCCAACCACTGTGGAGGGGGCACACACCTTACTTGCGAGAGGCTCAATAGCTAGGGGGAAACAGGGCTTGGGACAGCGGGCAGCCCTGCAGTATTAGTTTAATAGCTATTGGGGAGCCATGGAGAATCTGCACTCACTTTGTGAAGACGGGCCCAAACCCAAGTCGGGCCATCACCGCCCACAAGAATTTCCCCTCTACCGAATCAATGGCTTTAGTCTGGTCACCAAGTACAAGAGTTTGCTTCCCGCTGTTAAAGTACACGTGTGAGATTGGTAACAGCCGTCTAAGATTCATATCTGTACTCTTGCCAAGCATAAAGCCAGCTTGGTCAGTGTGTAATTAATTACATGCTGACCAATTTAATTTAAAATTAATTAAATTTCTTTAAGGACAGAATTAATACACATGGCTAGTATTTTGGACAGGCCGTTAACATCATTATTAAGAAAGGAAATGGGGTGGTATCGAACTATCAGAGTCTCTGGCATGGTGTTTGGCAGGGTACCCTCCTGCAGAATGGACTTATAAAGCACAAGGAGTCTGGGGGCCAAGGACCTCTTACATTATATCCCACTCAATGGGAAATTCATCAGTGCCCAGAGACTTCCTATTGGCAAAGGACTGAATAGAAGCTGTCATCTAAACCAAACCCCTCTGTACCCCGCCTGATAACATGCTCCCTGTCCTGACTGCACTCCCTGCTAGCTGTAGTAAACCACCCCCTGTAATTATACCGATTTCAGCCACTACACGTCTCAATTTCACCATTGTCTATGTATATAGCACCCCACACTCTCCACCTCGCCATACCGTGCACATCTCCACCTCGCCATACCGCGCACATCTCCAGCCCTTTACCTTCTGTATCACCCCATTATCTGTAGTATGTAAGCTTGTTGGAGCAGGACCCTCACCCCTACCGTCTCCATCAGCTCATTACTAGATGTAACCATGGTTTTGTTTTTGTTCCCCCTGTTCTGTAAACCCTGAGGGATATGTTGGTGCTATATTAATAAAGATTATCTCTTCCTAAAGCCCATTTACACGGGACGAATGTTGGCAAACGATACCTGACACTCGTCCTCGCATGTACTTGCTCCCATGCTGTCACACAGGAGCGAGTATCACTGACTCTGACAGAGCGGCTAGCAGGGGCCGGGGCGGCTGCAGGAGATTTCTCTCCTTGCTCTCCTGCCCCTCTCCATTCACTTAACATAGCAGCCATTCAGTACTGAACAGCTGCTATTTACACTGAATGATCCTCGTTTAGGCTCCATGAAATCTCCTCCAGCCGCCCCGCTATGAGCCAACGATACTTGCTCCTGTGTGACAGCACTAGAGTGAGTACATATAGGGACGAGTGTCGGGCATTGTTTGCCCGACAGTCGTCCCGTGTAAATGGGGCTTTGTTCAGCCCCCATCTTAATAGTACACACTATAATGGGAGAGCGTTGGGAAAGTAATGGGTAATGGTTTTAGATGAGCCTCTAGTTGCCCATCTGAGCAACCTAGATTAGAAGCCTAAAACTCAGCATAGGAGGAGGCGAACGCCTGATTAACAAACTCTGGATCATTCACTGTAGTGCCATTAGTACTATGGATCTCTACAGTCAGGGGCGATGTACTACCCTCCCTGGCTAGGTATGTAAGCAGATGACCATTTTTATCCCCTTGATCAAAGAGTCGATGCTGACAGTAAGGGAGTGTATTCAACCAGAAGCCGTTCATATCCCCTCTGCAACCCATTGAGGGTGGACTAGTTGTCTGGAGAGGGGCTTACCATGTAATCTTAGCCTTTTGAAAGGTGGTACTCGAGAGCTGACCCTTTGTAGAGATTGCCTGTACTCAGGTATAGCACAACTAAACAACCCTCCTCCAAGGGCCTGTAAAGCTTCCCATATAATGGACTCTGCGTCTGACCATTGATTAGCCCCCCAATACATCCCCACCTCCCTCATACATACTCGTATACTGCTGATCCACTCACAGAGGACACCCCCCCCCCCCCTCACCCCAAAATAAAGGACCAATTGAAGTGGTCAATGATGCGAAATACCTCTAGGCAAATACGTGGCATCGCCTACTATAGTTAGACAGGCTGGAGAGAGAGAAGGCACTATGGGCAAGGGATTGAGCGTTACATTGGGCCCCTTAGTTCCTATTTCTGTGAGGCTCGCTCTCTAATTTTGCGTCTTAAAGTAGTTTGAGAACAGAACCACGTCTTGCCGTTTACTGAAGGAGTTACAGCATACGTTGACTTTTTTTCTGCTTTTTCTCTTTTTCTGGTTGTGATATTATCTTATCCCTTAGAAGGAAGGTTCCACTCCTCGTATTGTAGCACACAGGATATAATTACCAATCAAGTCTATACTAGTAGGGCAGGAATGCTCCGTTTCCATCTGCCAGAAGTCGCTGGTATCGGTACTCGTGCACACACATTTCCAACATCGCTGATGTAATGTGACACGTTACAAACGGACCTGAGCGTATATCCCGGTCGGCTCTGGGCCAAGATGTTTTATTACTTAATAATGCGCAATACTTCATAGAAATATCTTCTAAGTCGCCTGATGCCGTCTGCAGCTAGTCACTCCTAATGCTAAAACACTTGTGTACGTGAAGATATATGTGCGCGGACCGTACACATGACCAGCCAAAAGTTGTGAGGGGTTTTTTTTTTTTTTAATATTTAGGCTGGGTTCTCACAGGGCGCAATCCCGACAGAAATTTCACGGTTTTGCCGCAGCGAAAACAGTGAGCTTTCCGGCGGGAAAGCGCAGCTTCAAAATCTGCGGCGCTCCCATAGAGAGCAGCGCGGCCGCAACTGGAAAAAAAAATGCTGCGTCCAGGGAATATGCGCAGCAGCGCCTGGCTTTGCCGCAAGGAATTTGGATTTTTGACAAAGCTTGTCCACATGGCCGGCTAATCGCGGGATTAGCAGCTGCAGGCAGATTTGCCACAGCGATATTCCGCACGAAATTTCCGCGCCCTGTGTCAACCCAGCCTTATATTATAGTTTGTCTCAGTTGTACCTTGGTATGAAAGCATAGAACAAATAAACAAGTTTAGTTAAATGAACTTAATGGATTAACTTTCCCCCTTGAGGCCGAATGCAGACGGCCGGGTTAGATTCTGAGTGCGAGATTCTCGCAGCGGGATGCACCCCGTGCCCCTGCAGTGACCCCCAGCTTACCTCTCCAATGTATTCGCGCTGCGCTGTGGATGTGCCGGCTGGCGCACAGCGGCACATGCACAGTGCAGAGCCAGTGGGTCGGCGATGACGCGGCAGTGTGAGCCTCGCACTGAAATAGGACATGCCGCGATTTTGATGGCGGATAACAAAATCGCGTCTGTCTGCATAGGATTGCATAAACCAATTCAGCCCTATGGCAGCGTGCAACAGCGGAAATTCCGCACGGACTCTCTGCCCGTGTGCATTCAGCCTAAACTAAATCTAGATTTTTGACTGTTTAAAGCATCCACTTCCAGCCGATTTAACAGCTTTACGCAATCGAGGCATTCTTCCCACGTTTGCATTCAGATTTTGTTCATTACTTTCTTCCCAGCATTGTTACGGAGGTTCCCACAAATGTGCTGCACTTGTAGGTTGCTTTGTTTTCACCTTTCTGTCCAGTTCATCCCAAACAATGGGATTTAAATTTAGAGACTCTGCAGGCTGTTCCATTCTTTGCATCTTATCAGCTTCTTCTTAAGTAGTTCTGACATGACCTAGAAGTATGTGTTGGATCATTGTCTTGCTGTAATATGAACCCCTGACGAACTAGGCGTACACCAGAGGGTATTGCATGGCATATAAAAATGCTGTGATAACCGTTTATGCCTCGTGTGCCAGTCAACCTGTGTAAGTTGCCAATCCTGGATCTAGCAAAAAAGTTCCAGACCCTGACGCTTCCTCCTCCATGAATGACAGTTGGTGTCACACTCAGGAACCATTTTTTCACCTCCCTGATGGCATTAAACAACCCTGTGTGATGTACCAAATATGTTCCATGTCGATGTATCAGTCCATGTGACCACCTTCCACTCTTCAGTGGTCCACTGCAGGTCCTGCTTGGCCAAGGCAAGCCTACTTTCCTTATATTGCATCTTGGCCGTGGCTTTCTTCCTGATCCTCTCTACCTGTCAGACCTGCAGATAGAAGTCTTCTTCACAGTTCAGATGGAAACTTGTTTATTTCCTGCTACATTAGCTGTGCTTGAAGATGTTGTGCTGTAAGGGGGCCGATCACACAAACGATTGACTCTCAAGAACTCGTCATCTAATTTTGTAGTGGCCTTTGGTCTGTCGGCTTCCTTCAGTTTCTAAGTGCTTTTTGATGATATAGGACGCTGTACTGACTGCCAGCTTGGCTTTCTTGGTAATTTCTCTATAGGACAGACTTCACTTCTAAGGGTTATAATTGTCTGTCTTTGGTTAATTGCCTTTTTCTTGCCATTACGATAGCAATGCGCTCTGCCCCGAAGAGCAAAGCTGTCCAAATCCTGCCTTACAGCTTGTAATGCAGTCTGTTCAGCACCCGTTACACAGAATCGGGGGGTTGAAAGTAATCTGCCAGAGCTGAGAAGCTATAATTTGCTTTCTGTGCTGCAGAGCGGCTGTCCTTGATGTGTTCCCTGAAAAAAGCCCTTCGGTTACAATCATAAATTCAGACTACTGTTGCATTTCAGGTTGAAACTTCACATTTTTATGTTTCTTAACTTACTTTTGAACCTTTGAACTGTTTCATGGCATTTGCCGGACTTGGAGCCATGGTTCTATCAAAAATAAGTGGAAAAATGGAGGTGCTATAAAGTTTATTGCACGCACACTAGTTTTAGAGGGGTGTAGGTGTAGGTGTGCAAAAAAAATATAAATATATATATACATACATACATACATACATACATACATACATACATACATACATACATACATACATACATACATACATACATACATACATACATTCACCTTAATGTTGGAAAGACTGCATTTTTAGCCCGGATTTGCAGTATACACTTTTGGAGGGGTGCATACAGTTTGTACCTGTAAAGTTGCATTATGACTTTTTTAAATGAAGTCTGGCAGGTAGAATTGACCCTACCATTAGGGCTAATGCCCACTGCCGGATTTCTGCCGCGTTGTACACGGTGTTGGCCCGCAGCTATTAGGTTGCATTTAACCTAATAGCTCAATGTTCACGCTGCGGAATTCCACAGCGTGAAATAAACCACAGCATGCTCTAAATGCCGCGGTATTACGTGCGGCCGGCTTCCATTGTAGTTGATGGAAGCTGTCTGTCACGCTATACTTCCGCTGTAGCACAGCGGGAGTATAGCGTGGATACGTGGCCCCACCATCTGACACTGCTGGCACGGCATGGGCTGTACTGCGCATGCGCACCGGCTCTCCATGCGGGACGTGTATGGAGGATCCGGAGTGGTAAGTATGTGGGTTTGGGGGGGGCCGTGGCGGGCTCCGCTGCGATATTCTGCTGCCGGAGTCCATCATGGCTGTGGGCATGAACCCTTAGTGCTATCGGATCAGCGCTAGGAAATTCCGACAGAAGAAATCATGCCCCTCCACGTCTATCACAGAGAATTCTTAATTCTTGCGACTCAGACATGCGGAGTTGTTAGTTATTAAGAAAGAGGAGGGGCTAAGAAGACCAAGAGCAGCTATTAGGAAGGAGGAGGGGCTAAGAAGACCAAGAGCAGCTATTAAGAAAGAGGAGGGGCTAAGAAGACCAAGAGCAGAAGCGGAGGACGAGTCTGAGCCAAGCGGCCCGTCGGCAGTCTTGGGCTCATTTGCATACAGAGAATGGGGCAGAATAAAGATTTCTCCATGATGGAAGTTCTGCCAGAAGAAATCCTGGTCTGATGCCCCTACATGTTTGAGTGCTGATCTGACAGATAATAGCAGGGTTAGTTTTTACCTGACCGTTCCACCACAGCCTTTGCCATAAGATGAAACCCATAGTTTGGTCCCCTTAAAAAAAAAAAAACCTTTATTGATAGGTCTTACTACCTATCACAACACTTTCAGTCCCTTTTACTGCTACTGCAGGTGTGACTGTTGTGATGGTGTTTCTTAGATTCTGCCCCATTGGCTGTCGCAAACGTTAGTTGTGATTGGCTGTGATAGCAGTATATCAGAGACAGAATCCTGAGTCTCATTGGCCGATGGATGCTATTGAGCCCGCCCTCCACCTTTATTTCCTGTTAGAAGCCGGGCTTTAACTATAGCTCCTATACCCCTGATGACGCCAGAGTTCTGGTGAAACCTGTTGGGGGAGCTGGTCTTATAGCACAGAGCCTCATGGTCTGTCCTGCTGGTAGTTCATATATATAGCAGTGTGACTGCTAGAGAATAGTGACTGATGACCACAAAGGCAGTGTTGGAATTGGTCACAATTTAACCCTAGTGGGCCCTTGACGCCACCCCCAATTTATAATTTTTTTTATTTCACCTGCCAGACTTCCTTCAAGCCCTTCTTCCATGGCCCTGGTTGCCAGGCTGGTATAGGATGATTACTTGACCTGTCATATTCAGTGATTTGGCTACGAAAACTGTAAAGCAAACCCTTTCAGAGACTGAGAGTGTATACAAGGTTATATCCTGGTGTAATAAGCAATCTGTATACCTCCACTACTTCTCAGTGTGCGGAGTGCAGCCAGCTCTCGCACGACCCTCAAGTAAAACCTTAATATTTTTGAACACGTTGGTTGCCACAGACAAAGGCCCATAAATAAAGCACTTACAGCATTTCGGAATGATCTTGATTTAAGTTGCCCCCTCCCCTCCCCATAGCCCCTCACATCAATAAACTTTGGGTTCCCCACAGGAGTTGTAATGTGTACCATGTGTGTCTGCTGCGTTCACAGAAGCCCAGAAGTCTACAGATTTGTGTTTTTGGTTTTAATTTAGCCATTTCCATCCTAATGCTTAAGACCTTTCCGATAATAAGCCACATTGTCTCCGTTCCTTGAATTGCCTTTCATCTTCAAGCAAGTCAGATTGTTTACTGTTGTGCTTATGACTTTCTTTCCATTTCATACAATTAGCTTATTTGCTTTAATTAATTATCATCAGCAGCATAACTTTTCATAATGCATTGGGATGGCAAAAAAAAGTAATTCCTGAACATTATTTAGCAGTATTATGTGAGTCTAGGGCCTCGTTCACACAGGCGACACGCCATTGCCGCAAGAAAATCGCAGCAATATCGCATCGCTGCTCCGTGCAATAACACTGAGGCTTCTCACGGTGATACTGCGATTTTGTAGGGAGGGGCTTGAAATATAAGCCCTAGCTGCAGAAGAGAAAAAAAAAAGATATACATCACCTCAGAATTGCTCTCCGAGGCCCTGCAGCAGCTTTTCCCTGGTCCATGGCAATGTTGTTCATCTCTTCTGGCTGGGGATTTAAAAATCCCCCCCCCCCCCCCCCCTCCTGGAAGCGCTGGCTGTGATTAGCTGGCGCTTAGCCAATCAGAGCTAGCGCTCGATGAATGGCTGTGATTGGTTCATCAATCGCTGGCTGTGATTCGCTAGGCATCAGCCAATCAGAGGCAGCGCTTCCAGGAGGCAGGGATTTTTCAATCCCCAGCCAGGAGAGCTGAAAGAAAATAGCTCGGGGAAGCCGGGAGAAGATGCGGCCAGAGATGACAGCCCTTCTAAAGTGATGTATACTTTTTTTCCCCCCTGCAGTTAGGGCTTAGGTTATGGCTTTGACAGTGGGATTTCCTAATGTAAAAGTTGCATCGTACCGCGTGAAAATCGCATTTTTATGCGATGCAACAGAGAGGAAGGCTCCATAAGGAAACATGAGCTACAAAACCTCTCGCCATACTGGGCCCTCATTGCAGTGCACATACCTCACCTGGCAACTACTACTGAGCGCTGTGGTCAGATGATGCGGACATGTGCAGATCATCTGACCAGCGGGGGCAGCAGAGGGCTCCATGGCAGTTGCTGGGTAAGGGATGTGATTTTGAGAAAGGGACTCCGTAGTAATGGAGTGAAATCTGTGAATATGCGCCATTTCTCTATTTATTTCAATTGTAGCACCGAAAATTGCTGAATGCGGCTCTTGTGGTCTTGGAAGGGAGCAATCTTCAGAAGAATGTTGCATAATATCACACATTTCACCTTAATGGAGAAATCTTAGTTAAACTCATTATCATAATGAAAATTGGGATTAGTAGGGAAATGTGACATAAATCACTTGGATTTTCCATATTAACTAATCCAACTATCTTACTAGGCCTTGTTCACCTCTTGCGTCAGAGGATGCTTTCAGAATCTCCATTGTTGGATTCTGTTAAACAGGATGAAATGTTGCAGCATGCTGTAAAGGAAGCCTGGCTGACAACTGAGCTGACCATGATCTAGTCAATGGGATCTGTTCAATGCTGTTCAGTTCCATCATATGGCTGTTCCATTTAGGCATCGGATGCCCATAACGGAGTAGGAAGATGAAGGCTCAAATATATAGATGGTGTATACTAGTGATGAAGCCATGACGACAATGTATACAGAGTCTCTTCAGTGTAGGTAATCTGGCTGAAGCACTAGCCATGTAGCGAAATACTTCAGTTTCATAAATCTTTGTCTTGGCAGTTTGCTACAATGTATCAATGTCAGTAAACTACTGTGTGCCGGGCTCAAGTCCAGAATATTTAAAGGTACTTTTACACGGTATGATGATCGGCTGAATAATTGCACGAAAGAGCAAATTCAAATGATGGTTCATCCTAAACATGGCCGCCGACGGGGTGATGAGCGACACTCTAAACATGGCCGCGGACGGGGTGATGAGCGACGCTCTAAACATGGCCGCGGACGGGGTGATGAGCGACACTCTAAACATGGCCGCCGACGGGGTGATGAGCGACACTCTAAACATGGCCGCCGACGGGGTGATGAGCGACACTCTAGACATGGCCGCCGAAGGGGTGATAAGCAACACATCACTAGTTGTTTTGTTTTAGTTTACTAAATTAAAAGTCGCTGATTGATCGAAAGTCACTGTTATTTATATTTGAGTGACTTACGAATTAATTTGCATGGAGATCCCCTTAATGAATATCTCTGCCAACAACTAATGAACAATCATCCCTCTGTGCAAAAGCAAATGAACGACTGTCGTCGTACGCTTCCGTGACTTTTCTGAGCCGCTTTCTGAATAATAGTTGCTCTGTGTAACTGGAAGAGGATTCTTTAGGCTGGGTTCACACGAGGCGGATTATCCGTCCGGAATTTCACCACGGCAAATACGCCTGCGGCCGCTAATCCCATGATTAGCCAGCCATGTGGACGAGATTTCTCAGAAATCTCGTGCACACGAGACGGGAAATCCGCCGCGGCAAAGCCGGCAGAAGCCGGCACTGCGCCGCGGATTAGCCGGCCGCAGCATGCTGATTCTTTTTTTCTTCCTCCGCTGCAGCCGTGCTCTCCTCTATGGGAGCGCCGGCCGCAGTGTAAGAGCGAGCGGCCGGGCCGCTTCGAAACCCGCGGCTAAGTGCCGCGAGTTTTGAAGCAGCGCTTCTCCTGGCGGAAATCTTGCGGTTTTTCGCTGCCGCCAAACCGCTAGATTTCCGCCGGGAATCCGGCGTGTGAGAACCCAGGCTTAGACTGTAGAAAATCTATCCTCTTGTTGGCTGTGAGGACGGTTTTTCAGCTCCTGGGTGTGAACAATTAAAGAAAAAAAACCCCTCTTATTTGCGAACTACTCTTAGGGAGTGCTGGTTTTCATTGAAAAGACTTAAGGTCCATTTACACGCAGCGTTCATCGCTCAAAATTCATTAAGATGAGCAAAGATGAGCGATAATCGTTACGTGTAAACGTGCGGCTGTCATGCACTATTCATTCAGTTGTCGCTTATCGCTGAGTTTTAGCTGGCATAAGAATAGTCGTTGGGTAGTTCAATATTCCTTCCATTTAAATGGCATTTGCTTGAAAGACTTGAGGGGAGGGGTAATTGTTCACCATGACAAACACAATGACTACTTGTGTACTCATGCCGGCAGAAGACAGTGGCTTTTCTTCACACTAATTAAAATCCTGCCAGCCAGAGTTTACCTTGCATAAACACACGCCAACCTGAGCAAACAACATGTACTGAGTGTACTCCAGCTAATGAGGGAAATAGAGAGGATTTCAAGTGATTATCTGTATGTTTTAATGCTCAGCATGCACAAAAATCATTAATTCGTTCAGCCGTTCAAGCGATAACCATTGCATGTAAAAGGGCCTTTAGGGAGTGTAAGGAAACTTCTTTTTTTTTTTTTCTCTGCAGCTTTGTAAAACTAGTTATGACCTCATGTTGCAAAATTACATGTTATCTCCTTATTGATGCAAAAAACTTTGAGTCTGGTGGGAGAGAGGGAAAGATCTCACTCTCCCCTCCGCTCTCCCCTCGCCGCCTCCCCGCATTTGCTCGGACGAGTATGCAGTTACTCGAGAAGAGAAATGCTCGCTCGAGTTTCTGCCTTTACTGAGCGTGCTCGCTCCTCTCTAATGGCTAGGGATTGGCTGTAGCAGTCACATGTCTGTGTCAAAAAGGACCAGGAGGTCCAGAAACCAGCAAGGGATTCTGGGAAGTGTTAGATGGGGTTGGTATGGTGAGTATTTTATTTTAAAGCTTTATAAGCATTTTTTTATTATTTTAAGTGACTATTTCCCTTATTATAGACTTTTTTTTTTTTTTTCTCTTAAGACTTTTTTCCAACTAGCAAACACAATACCAAACTTTTTTTTCCTCTTGCGCTGCATCATTTCTCGCTGTACATTCACTATGACTGTATAAGGGGCAACATTGTGTGACCCAGCAAGTGCAAAGGTGGAAATGTGCCCGCTAGCACCTATTACTTCAAAGATAACCTCAGATTATCACATTAGGTGTCACGATGGTTTCTATTATCTGGAGGGGAATTATGTGAAAACATCTCTTTGATCATTTCTTCAAGCTGACACACAGCTTTTATGTCATTTCTTGTAAGTGTTTGGTTGCAGATTGTAAGAAAATGTAGTCTGAGAGGGATCGTCTAATTCTACTATGTTCAAGAACAATGCCGGGGAATGTACCACCCTTATATAGATTACAACTCCGACATCACTGCACAGAAACTGTTAGTACTTGTAGCAAGGTATTAATTTGTATCATTACACGACAGAAGCATAAACCGCTGCGTGTTTCACGCTGTGGAGCCGGCGGTGGCCCACCCTATTGCTGGGTAAGGTAGCAAATTTGGACGCCGCATGATAGCGTATCTCACGCACACAGTCATGCGCTGGCTTCCTGGCTTCTTTTTTGTTATAAATTCTCCACTTTGTCGCTTCACAATGGCACGTATGAACGCCGCCCATACGCAATGTCATTGTAATGTTGCGCCCATAGAGATCAACAGACTTTATTGTGCGCCAAAATAGAACATGCTGCGTTTCTTTTTTGCAGCCGTATTATACAAATGTGAAATGAATCCATGAAAATCGACTTACCTTCATTGACTCCATTCGCCACGTAATACCTGCGCATAATACGCGGTGTAATCGCGCTCCTGTGAGCCTGGCCTTATTTGGATGGTACCAACCAATTCCACATTTCAATAGAACTTAAAGGCACTGTGCCATGTTTTGAAAGCCATCCTCTAAGCACAGGGGTATAGCGTTCAGATCAATCTGAGTGCTGGGACCCACACCGATCCCAAGAATGGGGCTCTGGCGTGTTATGACATAGGAGCGCAGGCGGGTGGTCACATACGTGCACTGCCGCTCTATTCTTTTCGATAGATCCCATTAACATGATTGAAGCAACGGGGTACATGTGTGACCGCTGCTGCCCTTACTTCATGACACTGTGGGATTGGAGGGGGTGCCGATGGTCGGACCCCACTGCTCAGAAAGTCCTCCTTCATCCAGTGGACTTGATACAATGCCTTGTAAAGCATAATCCCCCCCACCCCCCACCCCCTCGCTCCCGGCTGCTGCGCGTGTGTATTAGATATAGTTTGTTTCTAAGCTGCTCTTTTTCCCCTCATCATTCTGTATGACTTCTGTAAATGTTACTTTTCCTTGTGAGATTTCATAGGTGGGTTACATGAGATGACTGTCATTCGCATAGTTGTAGAGTAAAGGCCCTTTTATACGCAACGATTATTGCTCAAAGTTCGTTCAATAGGGCCAAAAGTGAGCGCTAATCATTACACGTAAAAGCGGGCAGTCGTGCATTTTTCTTTTAACAATGGATTTCAGCCCGCACAAAATCCATAGCTGCCGCCTCTGATAAACCGAGCGAATTCCTTCATTTAAATGCATTGTAAGTGCACAGAGCGATGACTGGTCATGGTTGAGGTCACGGAGCGCATCACCTGCAGATGTTATTGGCTAGTCATTGAAAGACTAACGATTACCGGTTTGTTCCAGGTAAGTTATCGGCCAGCAACTAGTTTTAGGTGTAACACAGCGACTAGTGACCGAGTTCTCGCTCCTCACCCTGTTGGTGGCTATGTTGGCACAGAACTGTCGCTTACATTCGTGCTATCATTTGGATGATATTTGTGCGGGCGATCGCTTCCTGATGCCAGCTTTGCCGTTACTTTGGTGTCATTTCCTGCTGCCAATACGACCCATGATGTTGTGCATTGCATGCTGCGCTCTGCTGCTCCTTCTCCTTCTTCACTGGTTTATAATAAATGGAAGCTGCGGTATAAGATGGGTAATATAATGAGGATACACTCCTGTCTGATGCTTCATAACCCACAATTGACATGTTTAGGATTATTATGAATGGGCAGCACACAGGAGCGGAGAGGAGCTGCATTTGCATCCTGTTCTTCCTTATTTACAGTTCATGGTTATTTAATGGCGACTGAGTTTATGGGGACTGAAGAGATTCGGAAATGTTTAAGGAGAACTTGCAGGGAGAGAGAAGGGACTGCGGAATCCTGTAATGTGAAACGGATGGCACTTGTCCTACTTCGAAGTTCTTCTTTACAAGTCACTGGTCAGACCACACATGGAATATTGGGGACAGTTTTGGGGATCTGTACTCAAGAAGGACAGATAAAAGCTTGAACTGATTCAAAGGTAAACAACTATAGTAATAAATGGAATAGGCGGACTACAATACCCAGAGAGGTTATCAAAATTTGGGTTATTTAGGTTTTTTTAAAAACAGCTCGAGGGCGCTCTAATAACTATGTATAATATATCAGGGGACAATACAGAGATCTCTCCCATCATCTGTTCTGTTTATACCCAGGACTGTGACTGTAACAAGGGGGCGCCCTCTACATCTAGAGGAAAGGAGATTTCTACACCAACATAGAAGGGGTTCTTTACTGTAAGAGCAGTGAGAAACTGGAACCCTCTGCTAAGGACGTGAATGCCTTTCTTGAACATTACGATATTACATGTTGTATCACTGATTCACTTCAGAAGGGTCGGTGATCCGGGGGTTATTCTGATTGCTAGAATGGAGTTAAGAAGCATTTTTTTTTTCCTTTTTAAATTAGGCAAATTGGGATTCTACCTCATTGGGGGTATTTTTGCTTTTCTCTGGATCAACATTGGGTGGGGGTAATAGGCTGAACTGCATGGACTTAAAGGGGTTGTCCCGCGAAATCAAGTGGGGTTATACACTTCTGTATGGCCATATTAATGCACTTTGTAATATACATCGTGCATTAATTATGAGCCATACAGAAGTTATTCACTTACCTGTTCCGTTGCTAGCGTCCTCGTCTCCATGGTGCCGTCTAATTTCAGCGTCTAATCTCCCGATTAGACGCGCTTGCGCAGTCCGGTCTTCTCCCTTCCGAATGGGGCCGCTCGTGCCGGAGAGCTGCTCCTTGTAGCTCCGCCCCGTCACGTGTGCCGATTCCAGCCAATCAGGAGGCTGGAATCGGCAATGGAGCGCACAGAGCCCACGGTACACCATGGGAGAAGACCCACGGTGCATCGTGGGTGAAGATCCCGGCGGCCATCTTACTAAGGTAAGTAAGAAGTCGCGGGAGCGCGGCGATTCGGGTAAGTACTGGACGTTTTGTTTTTTTTAACCCCTGCATCAGGTTTGTCTCGCGCCGAACGGGGGGGCTATTGAAAAAAAAAAAAAAAACCCGTTTCGGAGCGGGACAACCCCTTTAAGTCTTTTTTTTTTTGGCCTTAGATACTATGTAACTGGCAAAGAATCTGTGCACATTGTATCTGGAGGTGAAGCGTAAAATAAGTCAAGTTTGATTCCCTTCATCCCAGGTATATAGCACACCTCTGGCACTCGGCACAATCACTTGGCTTCTGCAGACCCTGGCCGTTCCAGGTTGTTACCTGCATGTCCCACGTCAGAGGCGGCTAGGATTTGGACAGGAAAGTTGAACTGCAAGTTTAGAGCTTGATGTAATCAAAGGATTTCGAGTTTAGCTGACCACCTTCAAAGCTTCCCGATGGGCTTCTCTAGAGGTTCTGTTGCAGCAGTGGAGCCTCGAACGCACTATAGTTTTAGGATTAGTTTTCAGGTAACATAAGTTAATCGTTCCCCACATTCAGTAACCACCCTCCAGCATCAGCCATCGGTCTTGTAGTATAGTCAGTGGCTGGTGGTGGTTACAGACTTAAAGGGGTTGTCTCGCGGCAGCAAGTGGGGTTAAGCACTTCTGTATGGTAATGCACTTTGTAATATACATCGTGCATTAAATATGAGCCATACAGAAGTTATTCACTTACCTTCCCTGCGCTGGCGTCCCCGTCTCCATGGCTCCGTCTAACTTCAGCGTCTAATCGCCCGATTAGACGCGCTTGCGCAGAAGGGTCTTCTGCCTTTGGTTCTGTCCGGCAGCAGTGGCGTTCTGGCTCCGCCCCCTTCTACACGTCATCGCGTAGCTCCGCCCCATCACTTGTGCCGATTCCAGCCTCCTGATTGGCTGGAATCGGCACACGTGAAGGGGCGGAGTTATGCGATGACGTGTAGAAGGGGGCGGAGCCAGAACGCCGCTCGTGCCTGACCAAGCCGAAGGCAGAAGACCCTTCTGCGCAAGCGCGTCTAATCGGGCGATTAGACGCTGAAGTTAGAGGGAGCCATGGAGACGGGGACGCCAGCACCGGGAAGGTAAGTGAATAACTTCTGTATGGCCAATATTTAATGCACGATGTATATTACAAAGTGCATTAATATGGCCATACAGAAGTGCTTAACCCCACTTGCTGCCGCGAGACAACCCCTTTAAGACTTCACACCTTTGTCCCCCTGATGCCATCCGGGGAGTGTAAAGTAATAGGCAGGCACTTGATGTTGAAGCAGTTCTTGGCCTTCCATAGATCTGATATGGCCTGACTCATGGATGTGTCTGAGCAGCCCCACTTGCAGACATAGTCACATAGCATGCTGCTTATCAGATAACAGGTAATCTTTGTAAAACCCATAAATACTGTTGTATATAAACCTTGTCTTTCTGCTACATTTTGGGAAGTTTGCCAGCCCCTCAGTCTGTTGAGTAAAACAAAGGCTTAGTGTGATAAGCCTCTGCTCTATAATATACAGCCCTGCTTTGTTCCAGGTAACATGACCCTTCCTTGTCATGTAGAGCCCTAAAGGGAGTTCATTACATTTAGAAAGGAGGTTCCCATTGACTTGGCTTCTCCTTGCATATTCATCCTGGATGCAGAAAAGTAGATCCAGTGTCCCCGTGCAAGCTTCATGCAGAAGAGGCCACAGCTGGTCTTATCACATGGCTTGTTCTTAAAGGCATGTTATATAGGGGTGCTGAGTGGGCTGATATGTACTTTTAGGGGGATTTTCTAGAACTTGGATTTTATTCATTGATTGTTTCGCTCATAAAGTGCAAACCTGTCTATTGGGCGGAGCTATCAGTGATAGACAACTATCTGTGTGACTGTGCATTTAGATGTAGCTGATGGGACCGCCCATTGGACTGTTCACCTCTGAATGAGCAGAGGTTTAAACACACAAAAAGATCATTGATGGGTAGATCTTTTGGTGTGTTTAAACCTCTGCACATCCTGAGTTGAACAGTCCAATGGGCGGTCCCATCAGTGATTGACTCCTAAATCTAAATGCATTCCTACAGATAATTGTCCATCACGGATCGGACCGCCAATTGGACTGTTCAGATCATTCTAGATCATTTAGATTGGCCTTGTGTGTCGCAAAGTGTTAAGACAGCAGAAATGCAGTCCTAAGCTCTTGCTCAGAACCTGAAGGTTGCGAGTTCAATTCCCGCAGGGTTCAGGTAGCCGGCTCAAGGTTGACTCTGCCTTCCATCCTTCCTAATCAGTAAAATGATTAACCAGCTTGGTGGGGGGTAATAAATAATAAAAATTGTCTGAAAGAGCTGCAGAATAAGTTGGCGCTATGCAAATAAGTCGCCTCCACTGCCGTCCCCCTTTCTATAAAAACATTTTTAATATAAGAGAGAGACTAAGATCCTATCCCCATAACACTAGCTGACCCACTAAGTGTAACTTTTATACTTTGCCTTCTCTGCCATTCCCCTGGTGTTGGCACTCCAACCCGCTGCTGAATGCATTGACTGCATGCTTATTAGGCTTCCTGTTCTTTCCGTGGAATGTAAGGACTAGTTAGCATGTGACTATGCAGTGCGGTCTGTCCATTCAGCGGCCGGTTTGAGCGCCAACAACAGGGGAAGGAAAATGTATAAAACTTGCATCCCCAGACTCGGCGGCTCTGCTGCTTTTGCCCATAAGCTTATCTCGTAAGTAGCTGATGGTTTACCTTTAAATAATGAATAGTTTTAGTGGATCCGTTGAATGATGCATTTTTCTTGTGCTTTTCTCCATCTTGTAAATGCTATGAATAGTGGTTTCTGTTAAACTGATGGCATCCAGGACTCGGATGAACGCAGCGCGCTCCGTATGGGTGCTCACACAAACGCATGGACCTGTATGACGTCGGTATTCCCATGCTGGTTTCATCACCTGGGAAGTAGAAAAATAGATTTTCTAGTCTGGGGGTAAGGCTACAAAAGCAATGACTTGCTATGGAAACAATTATTAGGCTTGCAGGGCTGTAATCGCTTGTTTCACTGAACTTTAAATTCTAGACTTGGTCTTATATAGTTTCCTGTTTTAACATAAACCACCTGATGGAGAAAACGCCTCACCATGACGATTGTGCTGCAGCATTATGCAGTTTTCAGGGTGTGCGCCGACAAGTCATACAATCTTGGGCAGATCATGTGATCTGGGAGAGGGATAAAAGGCGAAAACCAGTCTGTGAAGCTAACTTTGGAAATGCTCTTGGGTCCACGGACATTGCTTGGTGGTGGTGTCTTGTGTCTAGGAGTGAAGATGCCTCTAAGACGATGAGCCATTTCATCAGACGGACGAATTAACTGAAGGTCACATATAGCCAAATGGTCATTATGTTGTAGTGCAGCAGAACCGCAATGGGATACTGCAACCATGGGTCGAATTTAGAGACTGTGGTCAACAGAATGAAATGTACGTCCTCATAGTGGGACGAACACCATAATGCACAGATTGACTCATGCAATGTCATGCAGTAGCAGCTCCACAACCCACAGCTGGTGACGTTCTGCGGAGTGTACCGACAGATTTGGATGCTCCAATATGACCATTTTGCGTAGAAAGGCAGATTTGTAGTCGAGCCATCCTTTGCGAAAACTGCCTCTCACATTGCACCGTTGTCCTGAACGAGGGGTGTCCCATCAGAGCTACCTGCATAACAAATGACACTGTGTGCAGTGTTCAGAGATACTGTGTCTGCAATGATCACCCAGCGACGATCTAGAGGAGGTAGAGAAATTGTGCCGGCCCTTGCGCCATTTTTGAGAGCCACGCAGCTCATCAACATGCAGTCATAGTTTGGGGTGCC
Source organism: Eleutherodactylus coqui (assembly GCF_035609145.1). Taxonomy (NCBI): domain Eukaryota; kingdom Metazoa; phylum Chordata; class Amphibia; order Anura; family Eleutherodactylidae; genus Eleutherodactylus; species Eleutherodactylus coqui. The sequence continues at coordinate 233,631,480 of NC_089841.1, forward strand.
ATCAGTATCCCTAGCTGAGCATCTCTAGTACTGATGAGGAGCACGTTGACTCCACTCAGTTATGATGCCTGTAGCCCATCGCACTACCATATCTTCTATATATACCTAGGGCCGTTTTTTAACAGAATGCGCAAATCCACACTGTAAAGCATGCCTGCTGAGGTTTGCTAAGTGGTCAGGTGATTCCTTGGCCACTACGATCCCCAGATCTTTTTCCAATCAAGACTGTGAGACACAATTGGACATGGACTGAAGGATCTCCTAGAGCAATGTTTTCCAACTCCAGTCCTCAAGGACCCCAACAGGTCATGTTTTCAGGATCTCCTATAGTAAGAACCCCTGTGGCAATGTCTGAGGCACCAACAATAATTAGATCACCTGTGCAATACTGAGGAAATCCTGAAAACATGACCTGTTGGGGGTCCCTGAGGACTTGGGAAGCACTGTCCTAGAGTCTCGTAATGAAGATGAATTGTGGGCTATAGTCAACCCAATCCCCAGGAGAGTATTTTGGCACTCACTGAATCAATACCTGCCATGTTGGTGGTCTCAGTACCTACCGATCATCCTGTCTGTTGGGCCCCAGAAGCCATGGAAGTTTTTAAAATTGAACTCAAAGCAACCCTCGACTTCTGGACAAACAACGCCGGTTGCATCGCTGTTCTAGATCCCTGCTGCATCTGTGTATTAGTACGCATCATTACTTCAATGCAAACTTTACTTTAATGCAAAGCAATATTGATATGGCTGTTAACCATTAAAGCTCTAAATCTGGTGCCAAATGGAACTGATACACCCACTGTCAAAATGCATTAGCGATGTAATGCTGCCCCATGTGTCAAACTTCACGTCTCCTATGAGAACTCTGCTGACCTTCTGCAGACCTACAGTTGCAATCAAGATTATTCAACCCTATTCCAAATTAGGCTTATCTGCCAAAAATACAAACTTTCAGTTGTTTACAAAAAAATAAACAATTTAAGTAGCTCAACACAACAAATATAACAAGTGGTTTCTCCAAATTTACCACAAAACGCCACCTACTAACGGCTATTGCAGTTTTAGAATTAATCAACCTTCTGAAGAGAATCCTTCATAAGAACACACATTTGTAAGTGGGGAATTGTCTCAAGCACACCTGATGCAACTAATCAAGGGCTTCAATAAGACCTATTTAGACGCAACAATTATCGCTCAAAATTCGCTCAAAAGCAATCTTTTGAGCGATATTTGTTGCGTCTAAACGCGCATTGTTCGTGCACTATTCGTTCATCACTGATTTCTAGCAAGTTAGAAAGCACTGATGACTTATCAGCGCCACATGATATCTCAGTGGGCGGTGCTGATAGTATTCTTTCAGCTGGTATAGTTCTCAGCGGGACACCAGCTAAAAGCTCCGAGAACAATGCAGCTATTTACATATACAAAACAGCTGCTTTGTTCTCTAAACTATTGCAGTAGCTAACTAGCTACTTAGAGTTATTCAAAGCTGATCGCTCAAAACTGTCACTCAAACTGCCATTTGAGCGATTTTTGAGCAATTATCTTTCAGTATAAATGGGCCTTTAGTTGCATTAGATGTGCTCGAGATAAAACGCATCAAATACCTAGACTGGGACTTTAACTGCTATGTTTGAAATATGACTAAGTTTAAGAGTGGTCCAAAAAGTTTAAAAGAAGAGCTCATTGTCTTGCACAAGGAAAAGGAAATACTAGAGATAGAATTGGAAGCAAAGATCACAAGTTCACCATTAAAAGAACCCTGCTTACCCTACCTGTAGATTGCAGAAGGAGGAGGCGATCAGCGACTGCCACCTGATTCCTGAGGGTACAGGTCGTCCGAAACCCTCAAGTGACTGCGAAAGACCTGCAGCAAGGTTTGGTGGCAACAGGCACTACAGTAATGGGGGTCTAGACGGGGCCGATTTGCAGTAACAGCAAAATGGATAAGATTTTGAAAATCTCGTCCACACTGCAGAAATTGACATGCGATGCAGAATTGGTGTTGAATTTGGAGAAACCACTTGTTTGTGTTGAGCTATTTAAATTGTTTAATTGTTGCAAAAAGATGATAGAAGTTTGGAAATTTTGGCAAGGAAACCTAATTTGCTGTGTGTGTGTGTGTGTGTGTGTGGGGGGGGGGGGGGGGTTGAATAATTCTGTTTGCAAGTGTAGCTGTACGTCCCTGGCTCCACACAATGCCTACAGCCCAGAGCCACGTGCGGCTTCAGGCCTAATGTTTGGGGGACACTGGTTTGGTGGAGGTAAATGTGTAACTAAAGGATACAATATTTATTATGTTCTCACTTGTTCTGTATTTCAGTGTGTAAAGATCCTCCGTACAAAGTAGAAGAATCTGGTTATGCTGGTTTCATTTTGCCAATAGAAGTCTATTTCAAAAATAAGGTATGTTCTCCCATTAAATGTTGGCTTTTACTGTAGAACAAAGATTTGTGGGTTATGTTAAGTGTTTTTTAAAGTGGGCCTGTGATCAGGTTGAATAGCTCCCGCCTCATCTGTGCAGACACTCTGTTTCATGTCAATCAGGCAACAGCTCATACGGGGTCAAGTCAAACCTAGTCATATGGGTCACCTCTCCATACACCAGAATCCTTTTTGCATCCACACTTCAACCAGTTCTCCCTCAATCAATGCAATGAATCCCTTCATCATTGCTATGGGCACGCATGCGCTCATTACGCTGTGAATTAGGGGTTGTAGTCCGGTGTATCCCTCCAGTTTCACTACATATGTAGATTTTCCTGCAGAGAAATATTTCGGTTACTCCCTGGAGAATGGTCATCTAACTTTATTAATATTTTATCTAAGAGTTGTCAAAGCAAGCGTCCGATTCCCAGTGAGTATCGTGCTCGCATCCCATTAGGTAGAACAGAAGCCTATGGACGCTGTTCATTGAGCGATGGATGGCAGACTTGGCTACCGTCCCGCCCAGTGCGCAGTTATAGCTCTTCACACCCAATGTCAGACCACTTGCTGGTCGTTGGGGTGAAGGAGCGTGATAAACAGCTAAGCTTCAGATAGGGTGGAGGTGGTGGGGGCTACACCTCTGTCTGTATGTATGTATGTATGTATTTATGTATGTATGTATCAAAATCACCTCTGCACAGAACATTCCTAGAACAGTCTGCCTTAAAAGTTAGTGGGTTGTCTCCTGTCTACAGTGTGAATGGCCCATGAAGCTGCTGTAAAGTACCTCTCAATGCTGTTAAGTGCGGCTCAAGCAGGATCGCAGCACCTATACTCATGTACAGAATTTGGAAGACGATCCGAAAATGAACAGCGATTACAAAAATGGAATCTATCTTCCTATCTGGTTTTTGTTAGTAAAGAAAAGCCATGAGATACATTCCCCCTTAATGTGGGCTAAAATGAAGCTAGAAATATTGAATGAAGCTAAAACAAATCGCAGCATGCCCATTTCTGTGCCAATTCCACACTGACTGCTTCCATTGAAGTCAATGGCAGCCGTCCGATTTGCGGCACATCGGCAGCTAACACTACAGACGGGCTGCAGATCCGAAGGAAAGCAGGAGCTCAAAAAAAAGCGTACTGCGCATGTCTGCAGTACAGTAGAAAGAAGACGCGGATGGGCAAAAACCGTCCTTGGCCGTGGACATGAGGCCTAATATGTTGAATTTACTGTTATAAATAATGAGCTTCTATACATTTTTTAATCCGTCCTGGGAACTGGCCAACACAATGAAATTATGTTGTACACACCTGTGTGGAAAGAGTCTACAGGCTCTATATACATAAAGCCACATTTAATAGTCTACCCCAGGTGTAAATGTTACAAACATGTTACTAGCGCAATATTTTTGCTGTAATATTTAAAACTTTTCTTAATGCTCACCAACTTTGTAAAGGGACAAAAGTTCACATGGCTTTAGTACTGTCAGGTCCATGTCACATTTTTCTGATGTGGATCTGACCCCTCAAGAGATTTCAAGACCAATGTTGGCATAGCGCCACCTGCTACTTTTTTTGAAGAGCTTTCTGAGTCTATTCTACCTCCTTAAATTTTCCACCCTGGTCGCACATACTTGATAAAGATCATGTTAGATCGAAATGTTGTATGGTGTCTGGAGGAATAAAGGTTTTTTGATTGCATCGTTTCCTGCTTCCACGGCTGTTCTTCTTCTGACTGGTCGCACATGCTCAGTGTTTATCTGCAGTAGGCAGTCTCGCTCTGTTATCTCTTACTCCTCATCTCTACTGACATCAGAGGAGACGCAGCAACTTTAGAAGCAGCCGCTCACCACACCAGCGATCCCTCCACATACTCAGTGGAGCCGAGAGATATGGACATCAGAGAAGACGCAACTTCAGAACCAGCTGCTCACCACACCAGCGATCCTCCACATACTCAGTGAGCAGAGAGATATGGACATCAGAGAAGATACGGCAACTTCAGAAGCAGCCGCTCACCACACCAGCGATCCCTCCACATACTCAGTGGAGCCAAGAGCTTTGGACATCAGAGGAGACGCAGCAACTTCAGAAGCAGCGACTCTCCACACCAGTGAACCCTCCACATACTCAGTGGAGCAGAGAGATATGGACATCAGAGAAGATGCAGCAACTTCAGAAGCAGCCGCTCACCACACCAGGGATCCCTCCACATACTCAGTGGAGCAGAGAGCTTTGGACATCAGAGAAGACACAGTAACTTCAGAACCAGCCTCTCACCACACCAGTGATCCCTCCACATACTCAGTGGAGCAGAGAAGATACAACAACTTCAGAACCAGCCTCTCACCACACCAGTGATCCCTCCACATACTCAGTGGAGCAGAGAAGACACAGCAACTTCAGAACCAGCCTCTCACCACACCAGTGATCCCTCCACATACTCAGTGGAGCAGAGAAGATACAACAACTTCAGAACCAGCCTCTCACCACACCAGTGATCCCTCCACATACTCAGTGGAGCAGAGAAGACACAGCAACTTCAGAACCAGCCTCTCATCACACCAGTGATCCCTCCACATACTCAGTGGAGCAGAGAAGACACAGCAACTTCAGAACCAGCCTCTCACCACACCAGCGATCCCTCCACATACTTAGTGGAGCAGAGAGAAGCAAGATTGAGCAGATGGAACAATTACTGAGGTGGACACAAGATAGAAACAGCAGGTGGCGCTATTCCAACAGTCCTAGGATATCTGGGGATAGAGACAAAAAAGCTTGTTTTTAACCAATAATTTATGTCTGAAGGCAGGAGAAATCTATGGGACCACCTTGTGTTTTTTTTTTTTTTTTGCACACATGAAAAATGTAGTTAACATGCACACACACAAAAAAGCTTCAAATACACACAGTTTTGGTCCGTGAAAACTCTGCATATTTCACGGACTGAAATTACATACGCCCATGTGAATGAGCCCTTAATATAACTACTCCTTAACATGGCTATGGACTATAATGGTGTTTCTCCACTTCCACCTCCTAGAAAGCACTGAGCTTTCTAACTTGAAAGGTGGCTAAGGTGCCCTGGGTAGGGCTGCCAGTGCTGTGCTACCACCTATGATTTGCTCAACAGAGTACTGAGGAGGGATCATAGATGGCATCCGAGTCTGTGCTGGTGCTGCCATCTGAGACAAGTGCAGAACTAGTTCTTCTACGTCTGGACCTCATCGTAGCCACTTAAGATTACATGATGGAACGGATTCGGCCCTCGGGCCTTGTATTTCACACGTGGTTTACTGCATTAGATCCAGCCCAGACAATTACAGTCATACCTCTTCTATCACTGGTTTTGAGTTTCACTGATTTGTCAACGCAGGACTCCGCCTCTTTTTTCATCGCCTGCTGCTAGTTTCGCCAGTGGCCGCCGGCCCACGTGACCTCGCTGTCCAATCACAGCCATTCATTGACTGGCTCAGCCGATCCTAGCCGGTGAGCTCTGATTGGTTGAGACAGTCAATGAATGGCTGTGACTGGGCATCGAGTCAGCGCCGAGAACCATCCACAGCAATCTATTGCTGGAGGCTGGGTTCTCAAACCTTGCTTACATCAATAGATCTGTCAGTGCAGGAGAAGCCTGGGGCAGCGACAGAGACCAGCGGACGGACCCGGATGGCATCTGCAAGGTGAGCAATTCTTCTTTTTTTTTTCTTTCTTCCATCTAGTGCAGCTAGGGCTAATTTTTGGGGTTGGGCTTAGATTTCAAGCCTCCCCCCCCCCCCCCCCCCAAAAAAAAAATAGTTGTGCGGTTAACGCTGCTAAAAATGCAACACCAAGTTGCGCCACATTTTTGGCAGCGCAAAAAAACGTTGCCCATTCATTTCAATGGACGACTCAGGGCTAAAAACATTTTTGTGAACAGCCCCATTGAAACGTATGGGAGCGTTGTACAGCATTTAGCGCTGACTGTACAAAAATGTGGTTTGGTGTGTTTTTTTGGAATGTCTAGATCGAATTAATTGGATTTACATGGATTCCTATGGAAATAATTGCCTCGAGTTTCATTGGTCTCAAGTTTAGTCGATTGCTTTCGGACGGTTGACCAACTAGACTAGAGGTTTGACTGTATCTCTCTGTTGGATGCAGAAATCTCCCTTGTATCTGGAGAATATTTGTGTAGGTGAGCTCTAGTGACCGCAGGCCTGACCTCTGCTCGGAGGACACCTCCCGGAAACAATAGTGGGACGGGCAGCGCTGTATCTTGTGATAACATGGCAGAAACCTCCCAGAACCTGTGAAGTCTATAGACTTGTGGCCGGCCGGCACCTCCATCACTCTCATTGTTCTGTCCTTATAACAGGGCCTTACCTTGCAGAGACTGAATACATTGTAGCAAACCCTACCTGTAGAAATAACCATTATACAGATGCTTTCGGCTCACATTTTACATATTCGGGGCCGGTCACTTATAGTGGATATTTTAATGAAAAGGAAAATAAGAAAAAATGTTAAAAAATAGAGAATTCAGAACCGCTACCAAACAAACTTCAATTTCTATATTTGTTTTTTGCGGTCTGCATTTCATCCTCATTGATTTTGAGATGCACTGCTCCTAAAAGGAGTACGATGGTACCTGGTGTAATTAGCGCTGTTTTATTAAAGGGGTACTCCGGGCACAGACTTTAAAATCTAGTTTATATCATCACAATACGTCCCTTTGTAATAGGCTCCCTATACCTAATCTAGCTACTTTCTTCATTTACTATCCATGTCACATGACCTGAAAAATATCTCCACTTCCTCTGGCACCTTGTCCACATTTGCTACTTCCTCCCCTGTCCGTTGCCTCCAACTTCCTGTGAGCAGTGCATGATGGGAGAACAGGAGTGGAAGTATTGCGCTGTATTACTCATGTGCAGGTCAGAGCGCCGGAAGCTCCTGTCTGTCGGCTTCAGCAGCTTTCTCTGGCACCCTGATAGGGGGAGGTTGGTGCTGGTAAGTTGTTGGAGCCGGGAGATGTGGGCGGAGCTACAGTGCTGACTGGTAAACCCTTCTATGGATGCTGGCGGTTGTAGGGTTTACTATGGAAGTGATGCTTGTAAACACAGCGGCAGATCAGCGGCTGCACGGGGCGGAGAAGAGCGGCAGCTGAGAGATACAAGTTACCGCTGCTTAGTTATACCGCCTGGATTGCAGCATTTTCAGAATTTCCATTTTGCGCCTAGAAAACGACTTAAATGGGTTAATGAGCTGCAGGATAAATGCAGCAGCTGATGTTTTCATTCTAAGGAGAATCTCAGTTCTTCCAGCACTATGATACGGTCCCCAACCACACTGTGCATGTGCAGGCTTCAGGTAGTTAGCAGCAGGGTGCTCCGTGTCTTCAACAGCCTTCATTATTCTGCCCAAATACATTATCGCAGCTCAAGTAGTTTTAACCCCTTGAGGACACTTTAAATTTTGTTTATTTTTGTTTTCTCCTCCCCATTTTTTAAAAATCAAAACTTTTATTCCATCGCCATAGATGTCTGCGGTCTTGTGTTTTGCGGGACGAGTTGTATTTTCAGTGTCGCCATTTAATGTACCACACAGTGTACTGAAAACTTTTTACAATTTCCAAGTGGAGTTAGGGCTCCCACACACTTGCGTTTGCGGTTTTTGTTAACGCGATTGTCAACAGGACTTTCTAATGTTAAAAACACAATGCACCAAAAACGCAAGTGTGTGGGAGCCCTAACATGGAAGAAATGCAAATGCAACTTTGGGGGGGGGGGGGGGGGGGGGGGGTTTGGGTTAGGGGGTGGGTGTTATGGCACAAAGACTGCAGCAATAATTTAGAATAATGTTGTGGCTGTATTCTGTGGCTCGGTACAATAATACCACATTTATAGAGGAATTTTTTTTTTTTTTTTTCTATTTGTAAAAAATAAAAAAATTATTCCAAAGATTGTCATCATTTTCTGACCACCATAACTTTATTTTTTGAGTTACTGTTGCTGTACAAAGGCTTGTTTTTTGCAGGAAAATTAGTGGTTTCTGTTGGTACCCTTTTTGGGGTACACATGACTCTTGGATCGCTTTTTAGTCCGTTTTTTTCTTGGAGACTGTGTGATAATTTTAGCGTTCTATCTTTTTTAACTTGGATTGACATCCATCATGCAGGATAAATGCGTTATTGTAATAGATCAGACACCTACAGACGTGGCACTGCCAAATACGTTTTAGATTTTTCCCTCTTTATAATAAATATGGGAAAATTATTTTCTCTTTTAATATTTTTATTTTTTATAATTCTAAAATATTTTCACATTTTTTGTTTCTTTTTGTATCTCCGTAGAGGACTTTATGATTGTTTGATTTACTTATACCACAGTATTACAATAAATGGTATTTCTTAGGGTTTCTATTAGGGCTCATGTCCACGGGCAAAATAAGAATTAAAATCCGCAGCGGATTTTAGCTCTTCTCCTGCCCGCGGATCCGCACCCCATAGGGATGCATTGACCACCCGCGGGTAGATAAATACCCGCGGATGGTCAATAAAAGTGATTTTAAAAAAAAAATGGAGCATGAAAAAATCTGGACCATGCTCCATTTTCATGCGGGTCTCCCGCGGGGACGGCTCCCGCGGGGACGGCTCCCGCGGGCTTCTATTGAAGCCTATGGAAGCCGTCTGGATCTGCGGGACACACGCTCCGGTTCTTCTCTTCGCCGCGGCGCCATCTTCTCTTAGTCACGGCCGGATCATTTTGCTTCGGCCCGTCGCATGCGCGGGGCACGTCATCGACGTCATCATGCACATCCGCTGAGCCGAAGAAAGAAGATCCGGCCGCGACGAGAGAAGATGACGCCGCAGCGAAGGAAGTATCCGGAGCGTGTGAGAGAAAAGTTAATTCTGATTTATTCCTATTTTCAGCCCTCATGTCATGAGGCCTTAAGATGTGCCACAGGCTCTATGGAGCCCAGTTTGTGGACATTGGTTGCCTTGTGTGTAATGGAAGGTGTGCAGAATATCTGAGGTCTTGGTTACTTGCAGACCGACCTCTAGACTCTGAAAGGAGGGACAACCCAATTCATGTTTAGGATTTGCAGACTGGTAACACAGGACTGATTAGTAGAAGTCCAGAAAGTGTATATCTTTAGGTTGTTATTGGATGGCGATGGGTACAGTGATGACCTCTTTCCCCGTCACCAATGTTTTAGGCAATTGTTTCGTTTACCTGTCAAAATATTTGAAATGTACAGACATATTGCCGCCTTATGACCCGTTCACATCTCCATTCTGTTCCATTTTGGAATAGAAGAATGAAAAAAACATGAATGTCTGATCCGGTCTTATTGTCTCCTGCATTCATCACATTCATTCTGGGTTTTTATGTATCTGAGTCCCTGAACCACAATCTTACTTATATGTTCGTTCACTTCACCAGAATGTGTCCCGCTATTCCCTCTTGCACTCCTTTTACTACATCGGTCGTCTTTCACGCTGCATTTTGTATCTGCTTCGTTTTTTCTCCTTTAGCTCAGTAATGGCCTCATTGATGAGTAGCGCAGTAACGAATAGGCTTTAGCTAAAAATTAAAGGGTTCTTCCCATCTGTGAAATCCCATTTCAGTGTTTTTCAGATGTCCAAATAATCCACTCACCCATAAGATTACTTAAAAAATTGCCCCGTTCTCCGTATCTTCTTGTGCGTCCACTCTTTATGTACAGCTTGTTGCCAGGGGCACCGGCTGCTTCCGCTATGGAGCAGAGGCAGCAACAGCTTGCGCACTTGTTACTCCCGCTTACCTCTTCATCTGGCGGTCGGGAGCTCCAAACCTGCTCCGCTGTGCTCTGCTGCTTATCTCCATAGAAGGACTTTTGGGCAGCCGCACTCGTTTGCCCAATAGCGGAGATGACCGGCTTCCCTGGCAATAAGAATATCTGGAGAACAGGGAGTTTTTAAGTAGTAACCCTTCGTGCGAGCGGATTATTTGGGCATTTAAAACGCATTGTAAGGATTTTCTGAGATGGGGAATACCCCTTTAAGTAGAATTGTAAGCTGTCCATTTTACCGGCTCCATCAATGCCCTGTTTTCTTTTCTTTTTCATAGGAAGAGCCTAAGAAAGTTCGCTTCGATTATGACCTCTTTCTGCACCTAGAAGGCCACCCACCTGTGAACCATCTGCGCTGTGAGAAGCTTACCTTTAACAACCCCACTGAGGAGTTCAGAAGAAAACTGCTCAAGGCCGGAGGGGTGAGTCTAGGGGTACCAGTCATTGACGGCCATGACCAGTGTGCCCGCCTGCTTGGAGGGTTCATGAGTGCTCACAGGACATTCTAGACTCGCCTTTGTACATGGGGGTCACGAACAACCCGCTGCGCCCTGCCAGGATATGTAGGGACAGAGAATGAATATTTACTATTACCAGGCCATGGTGGTTATGTTAAGGTTTCAAAAACTCCATTCTATCACAATTCCTCACCCTGTCTGGATGGGTACCTGTAATTATCTGTGTGTGCAGGAGATACAATACAGGAGACCTGAACCCGGAGCGTTTACCCATATGATGACCTGCTTGTACCATCCTGCAGGTTATTATGGTTTATTAGTGCCATGGTTGCCTCTTGGGACCACCTATAACACCTTAGCACTGTATCCGGGCTCCATACAGAGGGTTGTGCAGGAATGAATTCCAAGTAGAGGGGAAATAGTAAAACTTTCTTCTTCCTCTCCTTGTATGTGATGAATAGAAGGCACCACAGAGGGGGCATACGGCCCTTTAAACTGGTCCTTACAGTCAATGTTCACCCTTGCACACCATTTTTCATTCACAAAGGTGCATGTATCATGTGTATTCGCTATGTATTTACACAATTTCATTGACTTAATGGGCAATTGCGGTCTGTAATACAGACCAAAAGAGGACATACTGCGATTATATATATATATATATATATATATATATATATATATATATATATATTTTTTTTTTATTTTTTTATTTTACACATGTGGGAAAACCGCATGTCCGACTACCCCAGTGCAAGTCAATGGGGTTTCAGCTGTGAATGAGCTGTTTTTGTTTTATCTCTGCTCACCGTTCGGTTCAGTGAGAGAAGATAAAATATAGTATAGCAGGCCCCCATTGTCGATCGTCCCTCGGCTGAGCCCTACACGCCTGTTTTAAACAAAGTGTTGCATACATGCACACAGCAAACAAGCAAGTTTTTGTTTAAAAAAAAAAATGTTTTAATTTTTTTTTTACTTTTTGGTCACAATCTGTATAGAAGAAAATCCTAAGATCTTGCATTTTTTTTTAAACTGAGCAGAGAGCCTGATACTAGTCTGACACTTCCTGATCTGTAGAGACAGCTTTGCAGCCGTCATCTCACTGACCTCACGGGTAGGATTACACTGAAAGGTAAAGGCCCTTTTACACGGACCAACGGTCTTTCCAATGACTGATCTGGGCACTGACGTCACGGCTGAGGTCATTAGCACTGCAGAGCGTTTAGACAGACCGCTGGATCACTGAGTTCTCGGTCAGCGCATCACCTTCTATGTGAAGCTCCGACGTTTACACACCCCGACGAGCCGCGATCCGGCCATGTTTGTTTTTTTATGCTAACTCAAAGTCAGCGATAACTAACAATAGTAAATGATTTTTTTGCATTTATACAGGACGATTATCGCTCAGATTTATCCGTTTTCACCAAACGATTTGTCGTTCGCTCGGGGGTCCTGTGTATACAGCAGATACATCGTTGGCTCACTCAAACGAGAGATGATTCAGTCGTCACATTCGCTGTATGAGACCAACTGAACGGTCGGTATTTTAACCGAACAATTAGTGAACAAGCCAATGATTTCTGCGCCCGCTTAAAATGAATGGCTCGCTTTTCGTTCATCGTTTGATCGTTGTTTACATTTACACTCGTTTGAACGATAAGCATTTTGTGTAAAGGGGCCTCTACCTGTAATGTGTCTGGTTTTACTCCAGTCTGCGACCTCCAGTCTTAGCGCACTGGTTATTGGTAAATGGCGCCCCTCCTGACCCACGTCACAGGCCTCCCACCAGCCAAGCCAGAAAACTGCTGCACACTGATGAGGGGCAAACCCCCCGAAACAGCTGTCTGTGTATGGATTCTGGCTTGGTGTCCTATTCCCAATCATTAGTTTACAGACTGATAGTCGTACATTGATTTGAAGGAATGCTGCAGAGGTATTGTTCCATCTTCCCTTATTTGCTTGTTTGTAGTGACGTACTCGTTTGGCCCCTCATGTTAAATCCTACAAAAGTTCAGATTTGTATTACATATAGTATGAATACCCCATGAAGTTGGCGCGCGGCCTTAGCGGGACTCTTTTCAGCCGAGTCTGTACGCACGCTTCCCATTCATCGCCGTTGGAGAGAATACTATAGTTCACCCCAGGCAGTGGTGTAATTGGCGCACACACGTACGCCAGGTTGTAGCGAGCGTAGATTAGACTGTCTGCTGCAGAGGATCGGCAGACGGGGAATTTATTAAGAGGCTTGTGCCTCCTAATAGGTTGTCGCATCCTACCCCAGTGGGCACATTAATAAGACCGGCATATAGAATGCCATTCTCAGTAGATACGCCCTATGAGCTGAGTGTTACCTGTATTGTACCCACTTACCTGCATGTACAGGTACATTAAATCATTAGATGAGTCCATGTAGATTCTTCTAACAAATGATGAATGGCTTCATGCAAGTATGAATTCTGTCGCCTTAATACATGCGGGTGAGCTGCGGGCGAGGGATGCTCTTACTGAACCTCGCTGACATGCAATAAACAGGCTGGAGTGCAATATCCAGAGATAAGGTAAGTGCGCGCTGTTTGTACAGGGACAGGTGAGCAAACACAAGGCATCCCATACAAAGTGCAGGGCTTTTTCCAGATTAATGTTTCCCCCACAAAGGAAGTGCTTTCTATAATGGGTCACCTTGTTATCTGCGCTGCGGAGAGGAGCATTAAAAGGGAAGGGAAGATTAATTGCAGCATATTAGGGGACTCTGGGACCGATTGACCTCGCGCGAATCACCGCCGGGCTATAAAGTAACGTCAAAAGCAATCTGTAAAGAAGCACCATTAGATCGCCCATCATCCCTCTTAGAGTATGTTGATATCTTGATCATTTTTGCCCCAGTAGGTCTATATCACAGGATGACAGATGTCTATATCGCAGGATGACAGATGTGACGGGTCTCCCCTATAGGGTAATGCAGTTCCTGATCATTACCGGCCCGTCAGGTCCATTGCGTTGTTCTTCTACGTTTTTAAGCCTTGAACGACATCAGCTGAGAGTCAGAACTGGGTGATATGATGGGCTTTAGTAGCGCAGCGTTCTAGTAATGGCGCGGTGATGAATGGCGAAGCGGAAGAGAATGCGCCTTGGACGTCACTACAGCCATGCACATGTTAATGTTGTGGACCGCTTCTCCGAGTGTTACAAGTAATGCCGTGGATATTTACTGTTACTTTTGTACATCCGTTATAGAACGGCTTTCTCCAAGTCGAAGTCTATTCTAAATGTTGGGATGCATAAAAATGGAGGTGAAGGCCATTATTGGCAGTATAACGCCTTTCGTGTATCTTGTTGGGCTGCACAAGTTTACTACATACTGTAGTTTATCCCAATATTACTGTCTAGATGAGAAATACAAAGTTGTAGTTCAGAATAGAGGAAAAAAAATATACCAGATTTCCCTGATAATAAGACCCTGTCTTTTATATTCTTTTTCACCCCAAATGAGGCGCTGGGTCTTATTTTGGGGGGGATGTCTTATTATACTTACCTAGCTGGGATGTCTTATTATACTTGCCTAGCTGGCTCGGTCCAGGTCCCTCTTACTGGTCTCCGGAGCTGCGACGTGCTGAGCCACGGCATTGATTGGCCAAATGATAAATCCTGCCTCCACAACGCGATGGATGTGATTGGCTGAGCAGCAGTTGAAGTACCAATCGCAGCCATCTCATTGGTTCATGAAGTGCTGAATTGATTGGTTCTCAAGTGTTTCTTAGCCAATCAGAGCTATGGCTTCCTGGAGGTGGGATTTATAAATCCCATAACCAGAAAGTGATCTGCTGTGGGTGAAAGATTACTGCAGGATGCATGGCGCCGCAGCAGGAGGACCTGGACCGAGCATGACAGGTAAGTATTCCTTTTTTCTTTTTTAATGTAATGCAGCTAGGGCTTATTTTCAGTATAGGGCTTATATTTCAAGCCTCCTGAAAATCCAGGTAGGGCTAATTTCCAGGGTAGGTCTAATTTTCGGGAAACCAAGATAGTTTAACATTTTTGTAAAATACAGTAAGGCATTCTCGCAAGAGTGTGTTACCGCAGTGTGAGCCGGCGTATTGCCGCGTATTACGTTAATTTTTGACTGCACGTGACAGTGTATGTCACACACGCTGTCATACTCAGTCTTGCTTGTTTAATATTTTCTTTAATACCCCGCTTTGTCGCTTACCGTAGCGATGTTGCATATAAACTCCGCACATACGCACTGCTATTGTGTATGTACAGTGTTTATTACGCACCCATAGAGAATAATAGGACCCTGTTGCACACAATATGCTGTAAAATAGAACATGATGCGTTCTTTTTTACACACATATTATACACCATGAATATACGCAAGTGTGAATGGATCGGTGAAAATCGATGTACGTTCATTGACTCCTTTCACAGCGTGTGCATATATAGCGTACCTAATACACAATGAAATTACACTGGAGTATATCTGAATGGTACAATACGGCTTTGTTCCAGTGAAATAACGCTTGTAATATTGTGGTGGATAAGTGTGTTTATGAATGTTTTTGAAAACTAAATATCATTAGAGGGATTGTTTAGTTATGAACTATTGATGGAGTAATATGCAGGATAGGTCATCAGTAGTGGATCGCCAGGGATCCGATGTCCAGGAATCAAACTGCTCAATGGATTAGTGCGATTGTGTACTCGGCCGACATGTGCAGGAAGCGGACAGCTCCGTTTGCACTGCAGTGGCCAAGTTAGGTATTGCAGTCATAGGCAGAGGTTTTGAGACTAGGGCCTTGGTCGCCTGTATATTTCAGTCGCGTAGTACGCAGTGTATTTACACAACTGAGAATCGCACATATCTTGTGTATTTTTGTCCTTCTGCAAGTTTTTTGTGCGTATAAATGTAATTTTTCCCCTGTGAATTCCGTGGTGTGAACATATCCGAATTGTTCCAGAGGGCGTGCAGAACAATCAGCCATCAATCACAACATTCGAATGTTTCCTGTGCGAAAACTAATGGTTCAGCAGATTGAGATTAATTGCATCATAAAGGAAAATAAAGCTTATCTTTAGTGAAGATTAATTGATTTGTACAAATCAATATATTTATCAAGAAGGAACAGTGTGAAGGGTTCGGCGTCTTCAATGTACGGGCTGCGACAATCAGGTGGTGTCCTCGGAAAGGCAAGACTAACACCTCTTTCTTGTTTTCTTATATCCCACCATTAGATCATGGTTATGTCGGAGGGCTCATCCTTCTCTTCAGGCACCAGTCTTCATCTCCCCAGTCTCCCTAGTAATTCATTATCCTTCTCAGATGTAAAGAAGAGCAAATCATCTCATGGATCCAAGGTGACTGTTTTACAGGGATCTATGTCCGTTATCATAATGCACATTGCTTCTCCAATATATTGTTAATGACTCTGCTCATAGTTATCGGAATGGATCAGCATTTGCACCTTCAGAAAAAGTGAACTGTGTGGCCTGGGTCAGAATGTAAAACACTTACTTATTATGTTTATAGCAATGTAAAAAGGCTCCCGTGGTATAGAGGCGTCAGATGATAGTTTTCCTGAGGTCTGTGTACTGAGATCTTACCATTTTGTCTAAAAAGGCTAAAAATGAGAGCCGTTAAAGGGGTTTCAGGATGTGTTTCCTCACATACCGTGTTTCTCTGAAAATAATACACTGTCTTATATTAAATTTTGTCCCAAAAAAGGCACAGTGTCTTATTTTGGGGGGGCGTATACTTACCTCGGAGCTGTCACCTGTGTCCCCCACAATGGTCTTCCTGACGCTAGCGGCAGGCTGCTGTGTATTCCTCCCCGCTGTCAGAGGATTCTCTCTCTGGTAAATGGGGCTTTGAATTCCCCCACCTCGAACAAGTGAGCGTTGTGTTCGGATCGAACGCCAGTCAATCACAGCCGGCACTCGATGAGTCAGTCACAGCCATTCAGTGATGTCTTTGTGAATGATCGAGCGCCAGCTGTGATTGGCTGACGCTCGATCCAATCAGGAAGGGGAATTCAAAGCCCCATGTACCAGAGAGAGAATCCTCTGACAGTGGAGAGGATTACACAGCAGCCGGCCGCTAGCGCTGGGGAGATCATCGTGGGGGACATAGACGTTGGCTGCGAGGTGAGTATTGCGGGGTTTTTTCCCCACCTAGTGTAGCTAGGGCTTATTTTTGAGGGAGGGCTTATTTGAAGCCCCCTGAAAATCTGGGTAGGTCTTATTTTTGGGGGAAACACGGTAGTATCTTAGAACATATCTCTGCAACATGCATAAAGATATATAGACACATTGAAGCTCTGTGGAAATTTAAATGTTACAGTTCATTCATATGTAACATTTAATCCCTAAAGGCTGAAAAAACTACTAGATGTAAAGCTACAGTTAATCATATAGTTTCTGTGTCATAGGTCACAAGCAAGAGGAGGTTTAGCCCTTAAAGGGGTTTTTCGAGAACCCTTGGAACACCTGACATTGGTGGCAGTGGGGTGAACACAATGGCTGTGAACAAAAAAACATGATACTTTCCTCCCCGCTGTATGCTGCTGCCTCACCACTGCTGGCCGCTGCTCTAGTCTCTGTTTTCTTTGGGCTGCAGTGGTCACATGAGTTATTTACTCACATGACCACTGTAGCCAATAGGAGGCTGGCAGTGATATCGGTGGCATCCCATAAATATGGCTTGGCGGGTTCTACCTTAGAAGCCCATATGACAGGTTTACGGGATGTCACCAGGCCGGCTGACGTGATCTGTCAGATGGGCTCGTCGAGCTCAAAACTATATGAAATCAGTAACTTGGAAAACCCCTCTGAAGGGAACCTGTTGCCACCATCTCGCCCCTTAAAACGGACTTCTGAAAAATCAATCCCTTCTGCTCTGGCTTTTCCTAATAAGTCCATGATGCCTCCATAATTGGGCACCAAAGTTATCCCACGCCTTATGGACATGAGCAGAGAAGAGTTATCTGGCCGAGAAGAGTCACACGGGTTCATGAGCGGCCGAGGAAGCCACATCCCTTTGATCTGTCATGGTGTGTAGAGAATCGGCGCCTGGTAAGAATCCGTGTGACTCTTCTCTGCATGGATAACTTTGGAACCGAACACTGTGGAGGTAAATGGGCTCATTAAGAAAAGGGACGGCATTGGATTTTTTTTCCGCATGCCCAGTCAGCTTGTGAAGTTAGTTTTGACAGGTTGCTTTTTAAGACCCTTTTGCTCAGACCAACTATTAGGCAGATGAATGCTCTATCCCATCAATTGGTCCATGTAAATTGTCCGGCTGTGAAGCAAGCTTGTTTGATCGCATCCTTTATGTGGCCAGTCAGTCATCGGTTGTCAGCAGCACCCATCTCCCGGCCAACAAGGATGGCTTCTGGTAATACCGTAACCATGACTAGTCGGAGCACATACTGCACTAACGATGGTTGGGTCACCTACAGCACCAAGGATCGCTTCATGTAAACGGAGATGCAACCAATCAGTGCAGATCAGCCGGCTGTATCGTCAGTCAGCAATCATCATGGCAGATATTCTGCCAGTGTAAATAGACCGTTCTGCTTTATACCGCTTATCTCTAGCAGACGTGGCGTATAAAGGAGCGGTAGATTGGCTGAGTCATTGAGCAGCTTTATTTTAGATGTTTTCATAGAAAGTAGACTTGGCATCCTATAGTTCTGGCTGAGGTCCAGATACGCAACAAGAGCCACTTCTGTCTGCCTTTTCTCCAGGATTTACAGCTAACCACAACGGTATTCTCCTTTGTACAAGGACACATGATTGGACAGATTGATTAGGCAGGGTCACAAACCTTCTCTCCTTCAAATGCAGCACTAGAAAGCTGAAAAAGAATGGTTAGTGCAGAAATATTCCTCTTCCTTTATTCTTACCACTTTATGTCCTTGAGTTAAAGAGTAGAGATGAGCGAGCACGCTCGGATAAGGCAGCTACTCGAGTAAGCATCGCTCTTCTCGAGTAACTGCATTCTCGTCCGAGCAGTCTCTGGGGGGCGGCGGCGGGGGGGGGGGGGGAAAGTGAGAGGGATCTCTGCCCCCCGCTACCCCTCCTCCCCCCGCTGCCTCCCCCTCCTCGAGCCTGCTCGGACAAGAATACAGTTACTCGAGAAGAGCGATGCTTACTCGAGTAACTGCCTTATCCGAGCGTGCTCGCTCATATCTATTAAAGAGGTTGTCCGCATTGTTTGTTAAAATCCTGTTCCCCATGCAGTAACATAACTAAATGGCATATACTCACCTCTGCCCACCATATCATGTTTACAGGACGTAACTGGTTGCTGCAGCCAATGACAGAGCCCGGTGATCAATCGCTGAGCTCTGTCATTGGCTGCAGCAAGCGTTGATGTCCCCTTAGGCCTCCTGCACACGGTAGGTCCACATTCCAACAGCGGAAGTAACAGGCAGTTTTTGCTGCGGATTTGCGGTACAAACACCGACCGCGGATTCCACAGCAAATATCCAAATATCCGCCGGAGCCCTTAATCAGCAGGACTGCAGCCTATAAACAATTAACAGGAGTGGATGACTGAGCAGCAGCAGGGAGAGGCGAGTATATGCTGGGTAGTTATGTTACAGCATGGGGAACGGAGTTGTAGCATAAAATAACTCCTTTAATGCCACCTTGCAGGTTAACATTTGTTTGCACTAAAAAAAAAAAAAAAAAAAAAAAAGGTTGGTGTTTTTTTTACCCCCGTAATAGATGTATACTAAGAAATAACCAAATCTAGAACTGTAGAAGCGCCAGGTAACCGCTGCACCTAGAAGTTTGCTGACACCAACTGAGATCTAGAAGTTGTCAAAGTCTGGCTACAAGTTCAGACTGGCTCCTGGAATGGTGTCAGTGCTTGTAAAGGTGACAGTAACTGCTCAGCCTATATAATAATGCTGCGTGTCAGGAAGTTATTAGGCCGCAATGATATCCTGTTTGCTTGTGATTACTTGTAATCATCTCCCCTATGAAAACAGATCAGTTGTAGGACAAATTTAAAGTCCCCCTTAGTAACATTAATGTGGTGCTTACCAAATGTCTCCATTACTTGGACAGCCATACAGTATCTAAAATCCTCCTCTTTGGACATAGAAGAATAACTACAGCTCATGTCATTCCAGCAGTCTGTGTGGGAAGAGAAGAACACCGAACTGGAGTTCAAGAATCAGTGGTGTTTTAGTATTTAACATTGTTTGATTGTTCCCAGCAAGAGAAACTAAGTAATTTTGTAGATATACCTTTTAATGGCTAACAAAAATACATGATGTTAATGCGAGCTTTCAAAACTCTCAGGGTTCTTCCTCAGGCTAATGAAACAAATCTACAGACCTATTGATCTAAAAACATATACACGTGATCACGTGGGAGGGCACAAACATGGTGTGCTTAATTCGCACTTGAATGTGAGATCCCTTGTCACTGGACTAATTATTTACTGTTCTGCTCATCCCTCCCTGGTATTTATCAAAGTGCTATTAATCACAACATGTCTGTGGCCTCTTATCCTATTCTAGAATTCGTTTCAAGTGCAAAGTGTGAGAACAATCACTGACTAACATTGTACTAAACGTTTTTTAGTATTCAACATTGTAATGTACATAAAGTGTTTTTACATATAATTATAGCACTTTGTAAGGACAATATGGACTTATGCCCAATTTACACGCAACGAATATCGCTCACAATTCGTTCAAATGATAGCTTTTGAGCGATAATCGTTGCGTGTAAATGCTTTCATCTTTTACTCTTCAGCTGAACGATGATTTTTAGGTGAGCATAAAATCCATCGTTCAGAAGGAGAGAGATAGCAGGGACTGCACCCTGTGTTCTCCACAGGAGCAGCTGATTACATTATATTCTGCTGACAGCCCATGGCAGTCTGTGCAAAGACAATGCAGCTGAGTGCAAAGTCCAGACCACATGCTGGGATTTGCAATCAGCTGCTGGAAGCTGCACACAAATGAAGTTGATAAAGTGCTAATGAGCATTAGTGCCGATTTAGTACTTGATGTAAAATGATCGCTAGAACTGTCAATCTTTCAATCATTTGTAAATGAGCCTTTAGGATCCTTTTTAGACAAGCCAATAGAGGACAACACTAATATTACACATGGCACTTTATAGTTGAGGGCCTTGTTAAAGATTTTATACTTCTGGCTATAAATATTAGTATGATAAAAAATCTCAAGGCCTAAAAAAATATTATTTGAGGTGCAAACACACCAAACTTGCTGAAAATTGTGGTATGTCTGGGAAAAATACTCACCACTTGTAACCGAACCACTTCTTCTTCAGTATATTTTTTTTTTCTATTTTTCAAGATCAATGGGTAACAAATTGACCAGTTGATGTGCCAAGTAACCTGTTTGCATCAGCCTTGTAATTAGTTTTGTTTCTTTTCAGTCGGTTACCTTTTCCTTTCATCAGTTGCCCAATCCATTCTGACAGGTTTAAAAAAAATCGTTAACCTAGCTACCTTCTGTAAGGTGATGTTAGTCCTGCTTTATTCATAGACTAATGTAGACCATGCAAAAACACATCAGAGATGTACGAAATGTGAAATTAAATGTGATCATGTCTCTTTTAGGACCCAAATAAACCAGTCAGTGTGAACAGTAACAGCAACTCAATTAGCTTATCTAAACCACACAAATCTTCAAAGGAGCACAAGGAGAAATCGTCAAAAGACTCAAAAGAACATCGAAGTGCCTTCAAAGAACCATCCAGGGAACATACTAAATCTTCCAAAGAATCCTCCAAAAAACCCAAAGAAAACAAACCACTGAAAGATGAAAAAATTGTCCCTAAAATGGCCTTTAAGGAACCTAAACCCATGTCAAAGGAGCCCAGGTGCGAGAACAATAATATTCTTACGGTATCCAGTGGGCATCAACAGGAAAAGAAGGTCTCCAGCAAGAGGCCACCACATATGGACTCCGAGGACCCATTGACCAGGAAAAGGAGGAAAAGCAACTCTGAATCTTCTCTTAAAACTTTTTCTAATTCCTCACTACTTATTTTGTCCTCTTCGGAAAAAAAATCTTTAAAGGACAAATCTCAGCCTAAAACTGGGAAAGTAAAAATCGAAAGTGAAGTCATGGATAAGAAGAAGGTGTCGTTGCCCCCATTTGAAGACATTGTAGACCCAAATGATACGGATATGGAGGATAATATGTCATCTAAATCAGAGGTATTGTATCTACTTCATTTTACTGGCTGCATGTTTTCTGATGCTAGGATAATGAAATAATGACCACATGACCTAAAGGGCTTATCCAGGTATAAACTCTGTTTTTTAAATTGGAGCCAAATGAATAAAAGCATTAAAAAAAAGTACTTATCCGTCCTCAGCCCCACCCACTACAGCCTCGAAATCCTCCTGGTCTGCATTGACAGCGAAAATCAGGTGACCGCTGCCTGCCAATCAGAAGCTGCCGTGTGGCCATTCTGAATCCTGACATCATGCAACCTAGGATGTGAAGTCGTGGCCTCTGATTGGCAGGCAGTGGCCACCTGACTTCCACTGTCATCGACCTGAAGAATACCGAGGCTGCAGAAGATGGATCGCCGGGGTGAGGATCAGCATGTACCGTATTCTTTTATTTTTACTCATTCTGTTCTAATTTTAAAGACCAAATTTGTAAGCAGACAAGCCCTTTAATTGTGTTCTATCTTTGCAGATGTCATTGTTGCTTTGGGCCAGTGATAATGATACTATAGTTGTTTTTAGGTATGTTAGTCCTATGGCAGGTCAACGTGCTGACGAACTCTTGCTGCCCGCATACAGGCACACAATGACCTTATTTCTTTTGATTTAGAAGCCGACATATAAATTCTAAATAGCAATCTTTTTGACTGGTCCTTTGGAAGGAATTCCTTGTTGACTCAAGACTTTATACAATGCTTGTTTCCCTTGGGCTATGCTGCACAGACACATCTCATGTTCCTTGGCCGTCGGCTTAAAGAGGCTGGAGTTCATCCAGATTTTTTGAAGGGTTCGACTGGTTGTGCAAGCTTGGCGTACAGAATGGTCTTTGTAGCGACACATTTCCGGCGCCTCTCTTTAGCATTTTGTTTGCACTGTCTTGGAAGATTGGATGTTTGGTTAAGCTATCATTTATGGTTTTATTTGCTGGTGAAGACCTGTATTTAGCAAATGCTTGCCACATAACCATCATTTCCCTGCTGTCTTGTTAGAGTGAATCTGTCTGATTGAAAATGCTATATGCTTACCGGTCTGTAGGCTGTGGGCCCGTCGGGCCGGTCTGTAGGCTGTGGGCCCGTCGGGCCGGTCTGTAGGCTGTGGGCCCGTCGGGCCGGTCTGTAGGCTGTGGGCCCGTCGGGCCGGTCTGTAGGCTGTGGGCCCGTCGGGCCGGTCTGTAGGCTGTGGGCCCGTCGGGCCGGTCTGTAGGCTGTGGGCCCGTCGGGCCGGTCTGTAGGCTGTGGGCCCGTCGGGCCGGTCTGTAGGCTGTGGGCCCGTCGGGCCGGGCTGTAGGCTGTGGGCCCGTCGGGCCGGGCTGTGGGCCGGTCTGTAGGCTGTGGGCCCGTCGGGCCGGTCTGTAGGCTGTGGGCCCGTCGGGCCAGGCTGTGGGCCCGTCGGGCCGGTCTGTGGGCTGTGGGCCCGTCGGGCCGGTCTGTGGGCTGTGGGCCCGTCGGGCCGGTCTGTGGGCTGTGGGCCCGTCGGGCCGGTCTGTGGGCTGTGGGCCGGTCTGTGGGCTGTGGGCCCGTCGGGCCGGTCTGTGGGCCCGTCGGGCCGGTCTGTGGGCCCGTCGGGCCGGTCTGTGGGCCCGTCGGGCCGGTCTGTGGGCCCGTCGGGCCGGTCTGTGGGCCCGTCGGGCCGGTCTGTGGTCCGTGGGCCCGTCGGGCCGGTCTGTGGGCCGTGGGCCCGTCGGGCCGGTCTGTGGGCCGTGGGCCCGTCGGGCCGGTCTGTGGGCCGTGGGCCCGTCGGGCCGGTCTGTGGGCCGTGGGCCCGTCGGGCCGGGCTGTGGTCCGTGGGCCCGTCGGGCCGGGCTGTGGTCCGTGGGCCCGTCGGGCCGGGCTGTGGTCCGTGGGCCCGTCGGGCCGGGCTGTGGTCCGTGGGCCCGTCGGGCCGGGCTGTGGTCCGTGGGCCCGTCGGGCCGGGCTGTGGGCCCGTCGGTCCGGGCTGTGGGCTGTGGGCCCGTCGGGCCGGGCTGTGGGCCCGGCGGCCCCGTCTGTAGGCCCGTCTGTAGATGTTTATCTGTCCAGCTCTGGACGTCAGACTGGTGCAAAAATTGCACCAAAAACGCATCAGTTGCATTCGCCGCCAGCATGAAAACACTGGCTGAACACAAGCAATGAATGGGAACCCAGAGTAATAACATGAACAGATCATCGATGTATTCATTTGTATCCATCTGCAATTTGTCCAGAAATGTCTTCACCTTTCATGACTGAAAACCATCAGATTGAGCATTTCCAAACTTGGCTTCTTTCACTCCATTTTGACTGAAATTAATCTAGTTATAGAAAAGTTTATTTAGGAGCCAAATCTGTTATGCAATATGTTTTTAAAAACCCCGTTTTTTGCAGAGTTACCCACTGGTGCCCTATGACCGGTGCTCTATATAATTGGAGGGACGCTCGCAAGGGGTTTCCAGTTTTATGTAAAATTTAATCACAATAGAAATAAAAGTTCAATAACTCTTTTTTCATACAATTTTTTTTTAAATTTCTCCCCATTCTCTATATATCTTTCAATGAATGAGCACATTCTTAGTTCCTTTCCCCATCCTGTACATACTTGGTCCTGCACACAATTCTATCCAGTCTCTGGCCCAACAGCCCGGAGATCAGACTTCGGCTACTGCCCCGCCTTCACTGCCTGGCACTGTGTATTACACACGCATGATATGCAGTGAATAAAACCCATTGATTTCAGTGGGTTCTTTCACTAACGTGTATTTTTTCACGCAACATTGGAATGCGTGAAAAAATACGCGGCATGCCCTCTTTTGGTGCGTATTATGTGCCGCAATATACCATTGAAGTGACTGGGCCGGCGCAAATACACAGTAAATATATAGGAAACCTGCGTAATCCTGCAGCAGATACACGCTCCCTTCTGCATTACTTTTGTGCATGTGCAAATTCCAGTATATTTGCGCGCAGAAGCCGGTGACATACGTGGGCAAAAGCTCAGCGTATTTAGGTGACTGAAATACATCTGGGGAAGTTGAGCTGAACGTGCGTAACTGCTGTATATCATAACTAATGGTGGCGAAGAACGATGCGTTTGTAGCGGAAGGAGCAGATGACAGAATCACGCTGGGATTAGGAAGTCCTGTGGCTTACCCCATGATCTGCATCTGCAGCTTGTATGGCGCTGATCTCCAGGGCGGTCGTGGAAACGATCGCATTGTTCATAAACGTAAGCGCCCGTTCAGTAACATAGTATGTAAGGCTGAATGAAAACAATGTCCATCTAGTTCAGCCTGTTCACCCTCCTATGTTGTTGATCCAGAGGAAGGCAAAAACCCGAAAAGGCAGAATCCAATTAGCCCAATTCCTTCCCGACTCTCTAATGGCAATCAGACTGTTCCCTGGATCAACCCCTAATAGTTCCTACCTTCCTATATACCCGGATTAACAATTAACCTAAGATATATATCCTGTAATATCCTTCGTCTTCAGAAAGACATCAAGTCCCCTTTTAAACTCCTCTGTGGATTTTGCCATCACCACATCCTCAGGCAGAGGGTTCCGCAGTCTCACTGCTCTTACAGTAAAGAACCCTTTTCTGTGTTGGCGATGAAACCTGCTTTCTTCTAGACGTAGCGGATGTCCTCTTGTTACCGTCGCAGTCCTGGATATAAACAGATCATGGGAGAGATCCTTGTATCGTCCCCTCATGTATTTATACATGGTTATTTGATCGCCCCTTGGCTGTCTTTGTTTCTAGAGTAAATAATCCCAATTTGGATAGCCTCTCTGAGTATTCCAGTCCCGTCATTCCATGTATTAGTTTAGTTGCCCTTCTTTGAACCCCCTCCAGCACTGCAACATCTTTCCTAAGCACCGGTGACCAGAACTGTACACAGTAATCCATGTGGGGCCTGACTAGTGCCTTATATAGTGGGAGGATAATGTTCTGGGCCCTCGCCCCCTATGCATCTTTTAATGCACCCCAAGACTTTATTTGCCTTTGCAGCAGCTGACTGGCATTGGTTACTCCAGTTTAGTCTATAGTCCACTAGTACCCCCAGGTCTTTTCCCATCTCACTTTTCCCTAGCAGTACCCCATTTGGTGTATATTGGTGACATCAGTTTCTCCTTTCCATGTGCATAGTCTTACATTTATCAACATTGAACTTCATTTGCCATTTTTCTGCCCAAGCCCCCATCTTATCCAGGTCTGTTTGTAGCCGCACATTGTCCTCCGTTGCTTTGATTATATTGTATAATTTTGTGTCATCTGCAAATATTGATATTTTACAGTTCAGCCCCTCTATCAGGTCGTTGATGAATATATTGAACAGAATGGGGCCCAATACTGAACCCTGTGGCACCCCGCTAGCGCACAGTCAGAGTATGAGCCATTTATTATCACCCTCTGTTTTCTATCTCTGAGCCAGTTCTTTACCCAGATACACACATTTTCACCCAATCCAGGCTGTCTCATTATATATATCAGCCTATTATGTGGCACAGTGCCAAATGCTTTAGAGAGGTCCAGATATACAAGATCAATAGACTCTCCCAGGTCCAGCCTAGAGCTTACTTCATCGTAGAAGCTGATCAGATTGGTCTGATACGATCGACCCTTCATGAATCCGTGTTAGTGAGGAGTTAAACCGTTGTTCTCCTTGAGGTATTCTAGGATGGCGTCTCTCAGAAACCCCTTGAATATTTTTCCAGTTACTGAAGTGAGACTTACCGGCCTGTAGTTACCAGGCTCACTTTTGGACCCCATTTTATAAATTGAAACCATGTTGGCCATGCGCCAATCCAATGGTACAACACTGGTCTTGATAGTATCCATAAATATTAGATATAGCGGCCTAGCTATCTCATCACTTAGTGCCTTTAGTACCCTTGGGTGTATTCCATCTGGGCCTGGCGATTTATCGATTTTAATCTTCTCTAACCGGTTCCGCAATTCCTCCTGCGTTAGGTATGAGATATTTTATCAGGGGTTCATTTTGGTTCCCTGCATCTCATGTGGCAATTCCTTTTAGTTCATGAATACACTTGAAAAGAAAGTATTTAATAGGTTTGCCTTTTCTCCATAGCGTCTATCCCGTGTGACTGCTGAGGATGAGAAGGGGCAGCGAGTCTTATCTGGGCTGTTAGTAGGTAGTTCATGGAAGGTGATACATTGTTGCCACTTGTTTATAATGTTACTGTTTGTAAATAACTTTGTCAGTAGATTCTACTATTTTGTAGCCTTTACCATATTCCAGACCTGTTGTCTGCTACTGGGAGCGGTCCACCAACCTGTCCCATAGAGATGTGTAACTGCTAGTCTGCGCTCCTAGAAGTAGTCCGTTGTCCCTCACAGTAGTCCGGGCTGCAATTCCCAGGATGCAAATAACCAGAGCAAGGAGTATGGAGAGCTTTCCTCTCTAATGGCCCCTTTACATGAGCGTACACTCAACCTTGCAAGCCTTAGTGCAATGGATTTCCGCTATGAACAAAGCATATTTGCGCATGTACTTTAATTGTCACACATTCACATGTGACATGCCCCTGCCGGGATTTAAAAGGCTATTTAGTGGGATTTGCAGCAGTATCCGAACCGGTGCTCGGCCGGTGACCTCTGCGTACCTGTCCAGATTCCTATCTGCGCTGCGGATGTGCCAGATAATGCAGTGCCGTCGCTAGGCAACAACCCTGATCCTGCGGCATTTCCGCAATGCCACTGCGTAAGGGCCGCGGATCGGACGGCTTCCATGGACTTCGATGGAAGCCATCCACGCTATAAGCATGTTGTGATTTTTCCCTCCCAGTTTATTTCCGCTCATGGACAGGGAAAGGTGATTTTTCCATAGCGTGTCTATGGGCAGTATTTGCTGTGGAATCCGGAGGTGGATCCCCTCTGCAGATTACACAATGCAAATACGCCCGTGTGCGTTCGGCCTAAGCCTAATGACTTCCAGATGTTTGTTTTTCTATGGAATTGCGGAGTGTATTGTGCGTTTCCGTGTGTATTGAGTACGCATTTGCTCACCTCCCATAGACTTCTATGGAGACCCTCGGTGTGTAACTCCGCACAAAAATAGAGCATGCTGCGTTTTTTTCCCCTGCAGAATGAGCGCACAAAAGAGGGAAATGAGAACCCCCCCACCCAATATAAATGGGTTTTATTTGCATATTTTGCGCACATATAAACGTATATATTCATTTTTTCTAGAAAAATCATAGCTTTTATTTATCCATCAGCGTAGCGGTTTGGGGGCTTTCTCTCTGGGGCGAGTTTAGTTTTTCAGTGGTGCTATTTAATGTACTAAAAAAACCGTTAAAATTCTAAATGGAGAAAGAAAACCTCAAAAACACAATTCTGCCATCTTTGGGGGGAGTCTTTATTCTGTGGGTCAGTGCGATTACTAAGATACTAAATGTATAGAGTTTGTTTCTTTTTGCTTTGCTACTTTTAAAAAAATTATATTTTTCCAAAGAGATTTTATTTTCTGCCGCCATAGTCTGACGCCCAGAACTTTGTTTTTCCATCTGCCTAGTTAGGATCGGCTTTGCCAGACATTTTGCAGTCTTTTATTGGTACCATTTTGGAGAGCATAAGGTTTTTTGATCGCTTTTCATTACATTTTTTTCCTTGGGAACTAGGAGAGCCAAAAAAGTGCAGTCCTGCCGTTATGGTTACCGTGTGGGATAGATGATGCGTTTCTTTGTTGGATCAGACTTTTACAGAAGCAGCAATACCAAATATCTTTGTTTTATTATTTATTATAAATATGGGAAAAGGGGGTTTTGAAGCTTTTTTTTTTTTTTTTTCTTTTTCTTTTAAAACCGTTCCCCTAGGAGTCTTGAACTTGCAATGATTTGATCGTTCCTGCAGTATAATGTAATGTTATAGAATTACATTCTACCGCCATCTGAGGCAAGGCTTCATAGGCAATCTGCAAGAGAAGGCCTCCATATGCCATGGAAACCACACCATGATCCCATTGTGGGGAAAATGGGGGTTGCAGGACCCTTGAACTCTAATCAGGGGATTAAAATGCTGCTGTTGGAATTGCTGGCATTTAAAGGGTTAACAGCTGCCATCAATGTGAGTACTAATTGTGGCTGTTGCAGGTGGGTGCTAGCTGTCAGACAGCCGGCACCCGCATTGTATGGAGCGCGATTAACCCCCAGCCCATATTTCATGCACAAAGTTTTCCATAGCTGATAAGCAGGATGACAAGCTGTGTGCTGTCCATGGTGCTGAATTCTCCACGGGGGAACTAGAGATTACATTGTTTTCTGTTGGCAGCCCTTGGCTGAACAATGGAGCTAATGACAGAGCTCAGACCTCCTTCTGAGTTCTATAACCCCTCAATCTTTTGAAAGAGATCTGTGTGTGTAAATGGACCTTTGTAAATAATACTAATGTCCGCAGCCACAAATATACTTGTGTGTTTTGTTACTGAAACTACCAATAAAAATCATTGAAAAATACGCAATTTGTTTCCGCGAGTGTGAAAGAAAAAACTACTTTACATACCTTTTCAAAGCATGCCATTTGCTGCGGATGATGATCGCAGCGTCCGCAGTTAGTCTGATCGTGTGAAGCCGGCCTCAGGCTGCTTTTACACGGAGCGACGGATGACTTGAACAGGCGAATGTTGCCGGCGTTCGCTCATTCACTCATGCAGCCTGTTTATACAGGCAGATGAATCATTCCAAACTTCGTCCACATATCATTCGTCCGTTCCCCTTGACTGAACCAATGGGTGTAAGCGACTAAACGGTCGCTGTTCAACGCAGCGCCATGTCAACGAGCAGGTGATGATTTTTATGTCTGCATGAATTGAACAACCAATGAAAAGCAAACGAATTCTCGTTCATCCATCACCGCGTTCACACTGAAGGGTAGCGTTCAAATTCGCACGATCCAGCGGTTTTCTGAACAGTTTGTAGACGGGCCCTCATATTCATCACTTACTAGCTTCTTCATTTTGGAAAACTCGGCGACTTAGATGGTGCGTTTAAAATGAAGTGTATGAAAACGCGTCAGCGCACAGTTGTATACGGTTTGCACGTACGCTGGCATACTTTGTCCCTTATTTACAAAGCAAAATCAAAGCGTCCCCCTCCAGTGTACATCCCCATATGGTTTGAGCTCAGCGCCTCGCCCTCGGGTTGTACTGGATGTTATCCACCGTTTTCATCTTTTTATACAGTTTTCCTAATGAATTGGCTACTATTGCTACTGTTGCAGTCGAAGCCTCTTCATTCTCGTAGCCTTCATATGACGAGCCATCCGTTAGCAGAATGTAGCGATGTGTTGTAGCGGAGTGTTCTGCCCCTCGGAGTAGCATGTATCATGCTAGATTAACAGTTTGGCTTGCGGGGTCCCAGCGGGGCTCTTCAGGCGTCGCCACTGAAAGTTCACCACTTGACTGACGTTGTGCGGCCCTCATCGGACTCACTTCCACAATGTAACATCATTGTGGCGGCGGCTGATTCATGACTTTCCCTTAATATCATGACAGTCATCTAATGTCTGCAATTTCCTGACATTGCTTCTTTTGTGGAGATCAGCTAAGAACAGAATATGCCCCGGGGACGCCCAATTATGCGGCTGTTCCAGCAGCCCTTGGATCTTGGTGAACCCCCCCCTCTTCTCTAGTTGCTCTCTTGGGTTGTAGAACGGAGCTGGAAGCCTTTATGCTGGAAGCCGGCGTGACTCTTACCTCTAGGACTAGTTAGAATGGTGGGAGGTGAGCCTAGAAGGATTTCTGCAATGTATCAATGAGCACTAAATAAGCTGTATGATACAATGTTACCACTAGGGATCTTTTATGTCTTTTCCAGAAGATACAACATGCGTGCTTTGTAATAAATGAGAGTATGAAAAAAAAAATAACACGACTGAACCTAAACAATGCCTGTAGCTTTTATTTCATTTATATATGCAGAGAATGAGGCAACTTCTATGAACGCCTATTTCTGCTAACATTGGGGTCTACAGAAGATGGGATGCAAATAGTTAATTTTTTCAGTGCTCAGTTGCTGATTTTTATTTTGTCTTTCTGTTTCAGTAAACAAATTATTATCCAAGATGACCAGTGTTTATACAGGTGTATGTTTATACCAGTTTATGTGTGTGTGTGTGTGTGTGTGTGTGTGTGTATGTATGTATGTATGTATGTATGTATGTGTGTATGTGTGTGTGTATGTATGTATGTATATATATATATATATATATATATATATATATATATATATATATATATATATATATATATATATATTAGTGTGTGTGTATATATTATTGTCTTTCTTTCTCACAGCCTCCTCGGGAGCAAAATAGGTTTTTTTGTCTGCAAGGAGGGGCTAGATGCACAGGGTATTAGTGTATCTTGACGCCACCAGGAAATCCTGGTGGAGACAAGATAGACAGGAGGGGGACACCCCCCTTCCCCTACCTGATAGGCTGCTGAGCTTGTTAAGCAGAAGGTCCTGGCAGCCCACAAAAGTCTCACTGCAAAATCCAAAATGTGCAGCCCCATGTGCAAGGGAAGGGGAGAGTGCTGTGTGAAGCAGGGATTGCACAGCCCCGTGGGGCACCGTTACCGGCAGGCATCGGTGTGTGGAGCAATGATTGCATAGCTGGACACTGAGGAAGCGACCTGGGCGCTGAGTTCCACTGATGAAGAGTAACGTGGAGGCTGTGGGGGAAGCCTTTAGGAGTGCTGGGTCACAGTGAGGGGGACGGGGGAGGTTGTGGGGGAAGGCTGCAGTGTGTGCTTAGATTTTACACTAGCCGCCTGCTTTAGGGTGAGGGTTACTTGTCTGGTTAGGCTTATATTATAATCTTCAAATTATACCATTTTACAGCCGTCAGGGTAAACCTGCAGGTAAACATAAAATTGATGTACACGCTCCTAGCACCTTCCATCTTTGACCCAATCGGGAGCCAGAGGTGTGACTGGGGCGTTCCTCCTGTCAAACCCCTAGCTTCCGGTGGCATCAAGATACACTAATACCAATGCACAGAGTAGCACCTTAAAAGGAGGAGAACAATACTCCTCCTTTCTATCTTCAGAGCAATTTGGGCTCTGATTGGAGGCGCAGCAGCTGGTTCTCTATTCTTGTACTGCCACCCAGCAGAGGAGATGATAGGAAGCTCTGTGCCAGTAGCTGAGCAACTTTATTTTCTGACAGCTAAAGTCTCTATTGGAAGGGGGAAATCAGAGTAGTTCCTGTTTAATGTAAGGCGCATGTACCCATAAGTATACACAATACTACACTGCAATACCTCTGTAGTGCAGCATATTCCAGCATGTTCAGACCCTTTACAGGTACTCAGCAGAAAAATAAAGTGGGGAAAAAAATATACAAGTGACAAAAAAATAAACCTTTTCTTGCATACAAAAAAACCTATTTGGTACCGCCACATCTATACAATAAAATGGACAGGTTTTATATCCTGAATGGGGAACACTGTAAGGAAAAAAAATGGAGACAAAAGGCAGATTTATGTTCATTTTGCTTTCCAAAAAAAACTATTTAAAAGATAAGTATCTCCCCCCTCAAAATGGTACCAATGAATACTACAACTCGTGATGCAAAAAAACAAGTTGTTCCACGGTAACAATGATGGAAAAAAAGGTTTGAATACGGGAACGCCAAAAATAAATTATTTTCCAAAAAGACGTATTTTATATATACACGATTTTGCAGAAAAAGCTATTGTCGTTTATATCACCCGAGAAATGCCATTAAAAACAGCATTAGCTCCCATCCCCTCCAATTAATAAGCTATTTTTGAGCGCTGTCTGCTCTATTTTACAGTGATTAACCGTGATCAGAATGATGGGGTGCATTAAAACCCGCTGCTGGAGGCAGGAACTTGTGTCCAATCGCTGCGTTTTACCCGACGGCATGTGTGAGAGTGGCCTTAAAGGGTTAAATGAGCCAGGCATTACTAACTAACTGAGGATTGCTCTTTTTTAGTGTTAGAGCTGTTCCATACAGGACAGAATTGATCTGCAATACGCAGCAGATTTTGCTGCTATGGAAATCTTCACATCCACATGTCTCCCTGCGGATTGTGCTGCGGAAATAAGCCGATTTCAATTCTGCATCAAAATCCGCACATTAGGCAATTTGCTACCAATTCCATCCTCTGTGAAAGAGCCCCAATAAACCAGTTCTTGATCAACATGATAAAACTCCTCATTAGAAGGTGACACCTGTTAGACTCGCACAGCGTAAGAATGTGCCTGGGAATCCAGAACAGCAGCTTTTTTGCAAAAATGTAAGAAAAAATTACTATTGTGGATTTTGTAAGGTTTCCACTACAGAATTTTCCTGCAGAGTTCGGTGCAGAATTTCATGTAGCATTATAGTCTGTGATGAAGTTCAGCATCCAAAACCCACAACCGGCGTGGAAATACCGCAGGAAGGATCTCCACAGTGGGAAAAACATCTGCTGCAGAAACATTTTCCAGACTTCTTTGGAATTCTTTATTTCCCTATAGGAATACATGGTGTAAATATATATCCACTACGGAAATTCTGCCACTTGTAACGCCTATTCACCCAAAGGTGACCATACACTTCCCACGCTGGCATGCATTGTCCCAGGGAAGGCTGTATATGGCCAACTTATAGGAAGATTGTCAGGTGTCTTGGCAGTGGTGATCATAGGCATTTCACTACAGTATGTGACCGTGAACATACAGGTCCAGTATAGGGAGGAAGGGACCGTGTAATAATACTGGGGGGTTATATGCTAGTTTTGAGGGAAAATACCACCCCCCACATGGTTCAGGTAGCCGGCTCAAGGTTGACTCCGCCTTCCATCCTTCTGAGGTTGGTAAAATGAACACCCAGCTTGCTGGGGGGTAATAAATAAATTACGCTGCGGAATAAGTTTGGGCTATAAGAATAACAAGTCCCTTCCAACTTATCTATCAGGCTCATATTTTACTGACTCAATAGGGATAGCTGGCACCCCAAAAAATTCCCAATTCTCTAAGAATACATTTAGGAGACCTTTTTGACCGTGTGGGTTTTGCGATGCATTTGTTGGCCACATAAAAATAACGGGTGTGCAAAAACCTCAAATATCTGCTGAAGTGGAGGGGCAGCGTTAGACTCCCTAAAAGAGGGGGAAAGAACTAAGAGTGTCAAAGGTAGCATGAACTCTACATACGGCCCTGCGGACGGCTCTGTAGAACAAGGATACGGCAGCCAAGGAGAGTTTACAGTATTTCCCATTAATGGAATGCCCTTTTAGTTTAATCCTTCATGTTGAGCTGCACTACTCCTGTGGAGACCTTGGTTGGTCAGTCATTGGAGAACTTGGGTGGTTGTCGCAGAATTCCTATCAGTGGCCAAGTGGACAATGAAGTAAATGCAATTCTCTCAGGAACAGCGGGTCTCCCATTAGGAATGTCCGGACTCTATTGTGTGGCTAGCAGTTTAGACTTCTTGGTTACTAATTACTTCTGAAACCAAACTCTTAGGGCTGGAAAGAGCAGAAGCAGTTTGGCTCAGATTAGGCAGAACATCTTGCTGGTGCACAGAATTGATTTACGAGTCATCTGTGCATGGTAAGCCCCATTTACACGTAATGATTATCCCTCCAAATTGGTTCAAACAACCGAAAATGAGCAATAATCGTTACATGTAAACGTGGGCATCGTGCACTTTTCGTCTTAATGATGCTGTGTTCTCCACGAGAGGCGGGGGATGGCATTGTAACCAGCCGACAGCCCTGATGAGAGCAATGCTGCTGTGCGCACAGCTGGGTGTGTTATTAGTCACACCCTGGGCTTGGCAAACAGCTCCTGGAGGCTCTTTTACATGCAAATGAAGATGATAAAGTGTTAATGGCAATTAGTGGCCATTAACATTTTATGCAAAAAGATCACTAAAACTTTCAATCGTTTGACAGATTATCTTTGCATGTTAATGGGCCTTAAGGGTTTCAAAATATAACAGTTTTCTGGCACAAATTACACCAGAAACATGTCTTGCATCCTTTACACCACGTTTATTATGCATTTTAGCCGCTTTCAGATGCTTTTTTCCCGTCTTGTCCCAATAAGAGATGTGACCAAAATTGCTCCAAATTTGACAAAAGTTTTGGACTATGCAAAGCCAACTAATAGTTGATCTAAATTAGACTAGAAAGTATTAAAATTTGGCAGATTTATCATTGAGCAGAGCCCCTATTATAAATATGGTGCATTTTAAAACGGTCTTAGATACAGCTGAGCGCTGTCTCCGATTGGTCACAGCGCTTAGCCAATCAGGGGCACTGCTTTCAGGAGGCAGGGATTTTTAAATTCCCGGCCAGAAGAAATGATTCAGAAGAGTACTGGGAAGAAGACACGTCGGGGCCCTGACAGTGCCGCTAGGTGATGTTTTTTTTTTTTAGCAGCTAGGGATGATTTTCGGGGTAGGGCTTATATTTCAAGCCCTTCCCCGAAAACCATAGCTGCTGCAGGGGTTGCCTTCATCCCATTGCCTTCAATGGGACGGCAGCAGCGCCGGCCCCGTTGAAAGCAGCGAGATAGCATTGTGGTCCTCTGCCTCAGCTGTGGCATAAGATTCTTTCATCACTTCTGCAGTCTCCTCATCACTGAACACTGTTACAGCACAGGGATTAACGGAACCCTCCGGGAGTCCCCTCATCCCCGCGGGGACTAAAGGGTTAACAGCAGGACATTTAAAAGTGCTTCTGGCCAGTAGGGCATGTACAGGTGAAATGCATGCTATATATTTCACCTGTTTGCCGTCATTGGGTATCATTATCATGGTACTTATGTGAAGAGGATTGTATGATCACAGGGGCACGACCCCTCCTGACACATGTGGGGGGATAAGCTGGTATGATATGGTTGGGCACCAAGCTGACTGTTGTCTGGGTGCTGCTGGATATCCAAACAGTTTATGGGGGAAAATCAAGTTTGGCGTGACACATTTCTCTATGAAGCATCCGGGCACCTCCGAGCGCCCAGACAGAAATGTATGCCAGGCCTGACTTGGCGTACATTTCTGGCATAATTTACACCAGTTTCTGAGGTAAAATATACATAAATCTGTTGGTCCAGGGGGGCCACTTCACCTCCCGACAAGCCCTGCCCTGCCCACTTTTTGGAAAGGTGGTGAAGCTGGCGCAGAAAGAAGAGTTGTAAACTTTTTGTGCAAGTGGGGCTTGGGGAAAAATTAGCATCTTTTCTACGCTAGGGCAGCGGTGCACAACTTTTTCTGGTCTGAGGGCCACATTGCCATACTGAACCATTTTCAAGGGTGTTCCCATCTGAGACATTTATCATATTTCCTAAGTGTATGTCATAATCGAAGTACGTTCCACTTCCAGGACTCCCACCTATTGTGAGAATGGGGGTCACCTTCCCCCCAATCAGGACTCCATAGAGGAGGAGACCATGTACATGGATCTCTCCATTGTAGATGATTGATGTCGGGGTAACGGCCTGGAATGTCGTAAGTCCTATAGACTACAATGGAGAGAGCTGCATGTATATGCTCATTTCTGGAGTGCCCAGAGGGTCAAGAGACTTTATTGTCCTAGTGACACGTGAGGCATGAACCTGTTCCGAGCCGCTCTGCTACAAGGAGCGCTGCTGGAGGGAAGGAGATGAATAGCATTAATAGAAGGTCTAGTATCCAGTAGCAGACTATATTAGGAGAGCTTCTGAGCATGTGCAAGCACCACAGAAATGATGATTTTATAAGCAGGTTAATTAGTATATGGAGGTAGAAATTCATGACTTGGGATGTTCAATGCCTTTTTTTTTTGTATAGAAGTGTTATTAACATGGCTGGTTGTCACAGATAAGGAATGTGTTCTCGGCCGCCTCTGTTCCTTCACGGTCGTCTGTCCAATTCCAGTCCAGCTGAGGTGCTGAATAATCCAGGACTGTTTGCTGTGGAGTGGAGACACGATGCCTGACTGCGGCTGCTAAGCACTTCATCCCCGGGGACCGGGCTCTGCTTAATTGAGCTGTTTTGTTCACATATTATACTTTTCCAAATCTTGTTCTGTGTTATTAATCAGGTTCACTTACAATTACGTTTGGGCGGGCCGTCAGGTATGATGATGTTTAAGGCGGTATCCATACGGGGGGGTTTTGCAGTATTTTTTTCGACATTTCCTATAAGGTTTCCTACGAGGCCAGATGTTACTTTAAAGTCTATAGGGGGAAAAAATATATATATATGTGGATATATATATATTTTTACTTTTGATTTACTCCAAAAAGACGGACTTTCAGCCTTACTAGACATATTTCAAAATAGTCTAGAAAAGGGGGGAGGTTTGGGGGCAGTGAGGTTTAGCTCAATTTTAGCAAATGAGACCTTGTAAAAAGTTTCTCTTTGGAGCGCCCTCCCTGCAGCAGGTGGGGGGTACACAGTGTAGCAACATCTTTAGACATGTTTAAAGATGCAACAAATGTATCGACCTCG
The DNA here is from genome assembly GCF_035609145.1 of Eleutherodactylus coqui. Taxonomy (NCBI): domain Eukaryota; kingdom Metazoa; phylum Chordata; class Amphibia; order Anura; family Eleutherodactylidae; genus Eleutherodactylus; species Eleutherodactylus coqui. The sequence goes on from NC_089841.1 coordinate 233,668,826, forward strand.
TGTGGCAATGCGATACATGTGGCACTGGAGAGGGGAACAAAAGCCTGGCAGGAAAGGGGCATCAAAAAATTCCTCTGACAAATTTCACCTAAGATTGCCCGCAGCGTAATGCGGCTCCGACCCCAGCTGGCAACCTAGTGCACCTTTTGCCTTCTGTACTGTGGATTCCCGCCGTCCGTCATGCGCAGTACAGGTTTTTAATTTTTTTTATATTTGTTTGATGATGCGGGTACCTGCAGCCCATCCGCAATGTCAATTACGGATGGGCTGTGGGTCAGACGGCTTCCATTGACTTCCGCACAGAAATAGAACATGCTATGATTTTAAATCCGCTCGCAGAAATAGCAATCGCTGTCTGATTATCTCATCATTCTACTTTTTTCAATGGGTGCAGAGTACCGCAATTGAAAATCCAGTCGTGTGCAGTCGGCCTAAAGGTTTTTTTTTCCATTCTTTTTTTAAACAAGTTTTTAAAAATGCAGTAAAAAAAGTATGTAACTTCATCGTAGAGTTGAAGGTCGAATGAATTTGACATTAATTAAGTTAAGTTACAGCATTTCATTACAGTGACACTTTGATAGATAACATTAGCGCTAATTGTAGATAACTTAGTATCCTGCTGTTGGGGCTGATACATGTATGATGCTGGGTTCGGGTCAGGGACCCGCGATCAGACGGGAACACCCTTCCGAATTCAGTGCGTAAAACGGACGCAACATAGGACCACGTGGTTAACCCCTTATACAACACATACCACGCCTCTAATACAGGGAACTGCTGTAGAAACAAGTAAGAATATATTATACCACACTGGGAAAGCCTTTCAGGATACCCAGAACTGGGACCAGCTCTCTGCTAATGCAGTAGTTGAGAATTAATTGAAATTACCACCCTATTACTAATTGCTCTAATTAAAGCGAGTGCTTCAAGAACTTTGGCGCGGCATTTTCCTGGCATATAGTATTTTGCTGTTCTGACTTCCCCGGTACTTTGACTTTCTCACTTCTTAGAAGTCCAATTCTTCTAGAGTGATCAGACTGGGTGTAAAATTTGCAGAGATTTCACCGTCTGCTTTTCCAGCATTGAAGAAGGTTAAAATTTCATTTTGTAATACTTTTAAAAAAGTTAAATAAAGATTTTAAAACAAAAAAAAAATTCATTTTCTTCACTAGTTGACCCCTGAAACCTGATGTTTCTTGAAGTGCGCGTACTATAAGGTGTGCTAAAGTTAATAGAATAGAACACATTTAAAAATAATGTTCTTTAACTATTGACTAAATGATGAAAATTGAAAAGAATTACTTTTATTACCAAAGATCAGTGTAAGATTTTGAAAATGAACATTCTGAAAGTGGACTATATTCTGCATCTGCCATCCTTTAGACGTACGTTTCGTGCGCTCCTCATGTTCTAGACACATTCTGCCCATAGCTGGTTTACGTTAGCAGCTTTCAGCTTGTATAGCCTTTTAGTTACATTCACTTCCTAAAAATAGATGTAACTGTAATTCGAATCGTATGGGATCCATTCCGGAATAATCAGAGTTCCATTTCTCACTAAACTGGATTACCCCCTTGGAAGAGGACTTGCATGGCTATTAGACACAGCCCAGAAAGAATTGCTTGGTGTTGGAAGGTACTCAGCAATGTTTAAGGCTCTGTTCACATCTGCGCCATTGGAGCGTCCGATGCAGGAGGGCATGAGATTCCAAAGGAAAAGGATCTGCATGCCGGATGCTAGGCAGGATGACAGAAATCCAGCAGCGCTGTTATGGTCAATGGGTCTGTTTGGTGTCGTTCAGTTCTGTCATAGAACGGAACCACTCGGCCAGGGAAGACCTTGTGAAGCAACTGGTAGGGTAAACAAATGTTGGCACAGAGTTTTCATAATCTCCAGTTAAACTTTTCTATGTTTGTAGCAGACCATAATGATCTGTATTTGTTTCACAGTGGCCTCAATTTCCCCAAATCAGTCATTCAGAAAAAAAACCTATAGGCACCACTTTTTATTTCTAGTTCTCTGCATTCTGATGCCTACATGTTCTGCTTAAAGGGGTAGTCCAAGAATTATTGTTGTCAGGTGTTCACAGACTAGGTAACCAATGTCTGATCGCTGGGAGTCCCACTGATGGGATGCTTCTTCATTCAGCTCCATACAAATCTCAGACATGGCCAATGGCTGGGCTCTACTTCTTTTCAGCAGTTCAATAGGGCTGAGTGGAGCAATGATCCTCTTGGCAACCACTCCATTCAAGCTTCCCCTTCGCTACTGGGTATGAGGGTTCGATGAGGAGGAGAGGTGGACACAGAACCCCATTTTACTGATCTGGAGACCTGTGGATCGCTGATGCATTTAAAGGGGTTGTCCCGCGGCCAAAACGAACACACCCCAGTCCCCCATGTTAAGCAAGCATCACAAACTACCCATGTAAATCGGCTTTTTAGAGCGTTTCTACTCACCATGAAGCTGTTTCATGAAGTTATAAAAATCTTCCAAGATGGCTGCCGTCATTTCCCATGGTGCACTGCTGGTCTTCTCCCATGGTGCACTGTGGGTCTTCTCCCATGGTGCACCGTAGATGTTCTTCTCCAGTCTGAGCTCCACTGCCGATTACAGCCACCTCATTGGCTGATCGGCACCATGTGACAGGGGCGGAGCTACGCGATGACGCGGAGAAGGGGGAGGAGCCAGGACACAGCTCGTGAGCCCGGACGCTCCAGAAGAGGATTACTCTCTGCGCAAGCGCGACTGTTGCGGCGACCAGAGGATGTTTGATCGTCGCCATGGAGACAGGGACGCCAGCATCGGGAGGGGGTAAGTATATAACTTCTGTATGGCCAATATTTAATGCACGATGTATATTACAAAGTGCATTAATATGGCCATACAGAAGTGTATAACCCCACTTGCTGTAATTTTGGAAATGCTCTATTAACTTAGCCCAGGACTGGCAGACCTCTTCCATAACTGCTTCTGGCTTCATAAGTGCAGCCTCACTGTCCGCCCCAAGGCCTTCCTTGAATTGTGTGACCATTCATAGTCACAATGAACCTATTTGCTGTTCTCTTTCCATTCTCTTTCTGCTCTGCTTTTTTGTTACTTTCCTAAAACATGAAAGTTGCTCTTTATGTACACAAAGAGCAATTTACATATGGCAGGCAATAGCTTTTTCACTTGGCTGTAGATGAATGCACAAGAAACCTTTGGAAACACTTGGTGGTCTTGTAAAACTTTCAGAACCTTGAGACATAAATGCCTCCTATTTCAGCAGGGCAAACAGATGGAATAAGATTCTGCCTGATAACGTTTTCTCTTATAACCGTAAGACCGCAGTGTTGTCATGAATGAAAGTGGCCATTTGCTCAGAAGATTCAGATTCTGTTGACCACCTGACGGCCAAATTGAATGGCGACCACTCTCTACTGAGCTTCATAGAATCCTAGAATGATAGTTGGAAGGGACCTCCAGGGTCATCGGGTCCAACCCCCCCTCCAGCCTCCTGGAGCTCTCTGTGGCGTTATATATTGTAGATCACTAAATTCTCATTGATATGCTCCGCTCTATTGGTCATAAGGATACTACGCTTTCATGGCTCTCCTCCTACCTCTTTGACCACTCGTTCACTGTATCCTATGCCGGCTCGACTTCTTCTCCTTTTCCCTTTTGCTGTTGGTTCCTCAGGATTTGGTCCTTGGTCCTCTCCTCTTTTCCATCTACACGGCCCCTATAGGGCAAACTCTCGGTAGATTTTGGTTTCAATACCATCTTTATGCTGACTATACCTAATTACATACTACCTCCCATAACCTTACCCTTCCACGTCTACAAAACGCCATTGATTCTGTCCGCTGTTTCTAACAAGAGAGATAACTCTCAGAAACGGAACTTCTTGTGTTTCTGCCATCGCCAACTGACCTAAACCTGGTATCTCCATCTCAGTCTACCTATATAACTCCTCGGCAGCACACCCGCTATCTTCAGGTTATACTTGAATCTGACCTTTCCTTCACTCTCCATATTACGTGACTTGCCCTTTCCTCACTGCAAAAACAGCAAAAACTCTTACTGTCACCCTTATCCACTCTTGACGTGATTATTGCAACTCCCTACTGATCAGTCTTAACCTCACTAAACTTTTCCTTCACCCATCCATCCTGAATGCAGCAGCCAGGCTCCTCTTTCTGTCCAATCACTACACTGATGCCTCCACCCTATGCCAGTCACTGCACTGATGCCTCCACCCTATGCCAGTCGCTGCACTGATGCCTCCACCCTATGCCAGTCGCTGCACTGATGCCTCCACCCTATGCCACTGGCTGCTCGTCAAATATAGAATACCATTTAAACTCGTTATTCTCATCCATAAAGCTCTCCACAGTGCTGCACCGCTCTCCATCTATTCCCTCATCTGTCTACTGGCCAACCTGTGCTCTCCATTTTTCTTGAAATTAAATTCCTCTCATCTGGACCTCACAATCCCGCCTCCAAGATTTTTCCAGAGCTGCACCAGTTTGCTGGAACGCGCTTTCCAAGAGAATTAATGCTCAATGCCCACAGCTTTAAGTGAGCCCTAAAAAGATCTTTTTAAGGGTGCCTGTCATATTCCCTAAACTAAACTCTTCTCCATCTAGCCTGCCTCTAACCTCTCCCTGGGAAAGCTGAGCCCCTTCTTCCCACTGCGTCCCCCCACACCCCACTGTACCTATCTGTTCACAAACAGGGCTGGTGACCCAGCTTTATCTATGTATAGCATCCTATGTGTATACTTCCTTACAATCTGTAACCTCTTGTGAGCCGGGCGGCACCCCTGTTGTTCTTGATGTGCATTGGTTTATGACTGGATGTTATAACTTATTTTTTTTGTACGTTTTCCCCAATTTGTAAAGCGTTGCGGAATATGTTGGCGCTATATACTGTAATTAAATATTATTTATGTTGAAAGGCCATTTACCTGGACAGAAAAAAATATAATGTAGAATATATACCTTACAAACCAGCTATTTACTAGATCTTGTTCTTTGATGTTGCGCACTTTATGGATAATTTGTGGGGTAGAATTCCGTAAGGAGGTGTTATTCCCGACGCTTATAAACCGTCCGCGTATTATTGTAGCTTAATCTCCTCTCTGCAGTTGTGTTCTCAGGGGAAGAAGGGAAATCTAGATTTTCACTTCTCTAAGAGACTTCCATTTATTTTGGCGGCTTTCTCTACAGAGTAGATAAAATTCTGCAAGTAAAACCTCACCGTGCCGGCCAAACCAAACAGCCCTGGGAGCGGTGCAGTGCGATCCATCCCTGCCAGGCCCGGTGGCACTATTACTGTTAGGGACAATTAAAATGAACAGGAAACCAGTGATAAAATCATTTAATGGCCCGTCCTTCACAGCGACGGCCACATTGTGACAGGCTCATGATATCAGGCATGTTGGAGGGTCTTGTATGCTGTGCCTTGCATGTAGATGATGATGTGCCAGGAGAGCCCATTGTGAGCGGTGCCGCAGGTTGCTCATGCAGTGCTCCTCTTCAGTGTGGTTTTCGGGTAAATACCAGGCACTGCATGCAGCCACCTTCCTGTTCAGACTCCGGTTATGGTAGTTCTTGGCACCTACCAGAATAATTAAAGGGCAGCAAAAGTTCAGTTATCAAGAAGTTGGTTTCTACCTTTCTGTTGAATTTATAATTCTCTGTCTTGTTTTTTTTAGTTCATTTTATTAATGCGTTTAATTAGCCACAGTGTCTCGCATGGAGCTGATGTTGGCTGTCAGTTGGTGCGTCCTTCCTCTCTTAGGTCTCTCTGCAAGCCAGTCACAATTAGAGACTGGCTTCATTATACAAGTGCAGGCACCCATGCTTCCCTATAAGCGGCTTGAATTTGCGTGTGCCACATGCGGATTCTGCAAATCAAATTCTCCTGTGGACATTGGGCCACACTGTGAAGCATGGTGGAGGCAGCATCCTGGTTTGGGGCTGCTCCAGGGCCTAAACACCTTGTGATCAGTGAAGGACAATGAATTCTAACATGTCTCTGGATGGATGTATACGTCCTGGCTGCGTGGTGTTTAAGACAACAGGATATTAACTTACGTCCTGCGACTGATAGACAACCTCCCACTGCACAAGTGGGGATCAGTGAGAACTACTGTTAACTCCTTACATGCTGTGATCAATGGGATTGTAACATGTAAAGGGTTCACAGAGGAAGAGCACTCCTGTGACGTCATCAGCCCGCTGCAATGTAGTCAAAGAGGGACGATGGGTCTGATGTGGCATGTGATTTCTAGCAATAGGGATAATATATTGCAGTACAGATGTACATAGTGATCATTGCATCACAGATTCAAGTCCCATATAGGGACATTAAAATGTGTGTGGGGAAAAATTAGTATTAAAAAAAACATTTTGGACCGTTTTCCCCCATAAAAAAACAAACAAAAAAAAACAGTTTTTTTATTGCCAAGTCCGTAACAACCTGTGCAATAAAGCAAAGGTAGCGGACTGCAGGCCTCGTTCCCAAACCCAATGGCATGAGAGATTACCTATCCGATGTCTCCACTTGGAGCTACTTGTCTTCTGCAGCAGATGCTGGGCTCCTCTGGCTCTGGTTTTGAAGGGAGGTTCCTTTCTCTACCGCATGGGTTCCTTCTATAGTTATGGGAGAACCCTTCAGTGGTGATATACTCCCTGTGTTGTTACATCTGGACTAGAGGTTTGTCATATGGGACCTTCTGTTTTATCTGGTGCTTCAATCAATAGGTGGAATTAGTGGGTGCACTAATCTGGGCAACGCCTGGTATTACCGCTGATTGGAGAAGGGGAGCTGGGTGAAAAAATGAGCACTTCCAGAGAGGATCTCCAGTCAGTCCACGGCAGAATTACCATGACTAAGGGATTAAATTCTGCCTTTGCCTTAACCCACTGGCGTAACTATAGGGGATGCGGTTGCACCCGGGCCCAGGAGCCTTAGGGGCCCATAAGGCCTCTCTTCTCCATATAAGGATCCCAGTACTATGAATAAAGCATTATAGTTAGGGGCCCCGTTGCAGGTTTTGCATTGGGGCCTGGAAGCTTCAAGTTACGCCTCTGCGTTAACCCTACAAGACTGACAAATTGTAGGGGATGGCTGTATGTGCGCTCAATACCCAAACCCAGAACCCGTGTGACCTTTGATCAGAGCTGACAGCTTCTGAGCTTGACTTATGGCTGATAGCCTTCTGGGTTTTAAGTCTTTGTGCCTAATAGTCTGTGTTTTGGCCTATATATTTTTGGGCTTTGCTTAATAGTCTTTGTATCCTGCCTATAAGCCTTTTGGGCTTTGCCTGATAGCCTTTGTGCTCTATCCTCGGTGTTTTGCTTATAGCCCTTGTGCTTTACCCATAGACTTTGTGTTTTATCTATGGGTTATTCCTAGAGATGAGCGAGTATACTCTCTAAGGCACATTACTCTAGCGAGTAGTGCCTTAGACGAGTATCTCCCCGCTCGTCTCTAAAGATTCGGGGGCTGGCGCGGGTGATAGGTGAGTTGCAGCGGGGAGCGGGGGGGAGAGAGGGAGAGAGATCTCCCCTCCGTTCCTCCCCGCCGGCCCCCGAATCTTTAGAGACGAGCGGGGAGATACTCGGCTAAGGCACTACTCACTCGAGTAATGTGCCTTAGTGGGTATACTCGCTCATCTCTAGTCATTCCAGTACAAATTACCCAAGGGGTAACCCCCGACCATCCTCAATTTTTTTACAAAACTTTGCACATTTGTTCCTTACTAGAATATATACGAATCTCAATTTTCAGACCATGGGGTCAAGAAATGCGGGAGGTTCAATTTTCTGAAGGTGACAGAGAACCATAACTTTGATAATTCATATCTCGGAGACTATTGGGCATAGGAAGATGTACGAGCTGTCATGCTCTTTATACCATTTTCCTGACACTGTAATTGTAATACAATTTTTAAAATTTTCAACAAAAATGTCACTTTTTGGGGGGAACTGAGCCACTCCAGAGCGCAGAAAATGTTTTTCATACATTGAGGTTTCTTACCACTAAATTTCAGGAAGGCGTTCTTTGTAGTTTTTGAGAAGCAAATTGACCTCCTTCTGACAATGAAATACTACAGAATTCTACTGACAGCTGATAAATAAATATGGTGCGATGTAAAATGTTTAAGATTTGTGTATTCTGTAGATAACTTATTTTCTGTCTTTAACAAGACTTATTCTGGCTGAAAAATGTGTTTAAGTGCCCTGCTCCTTATAATCTGAGTGGTCCCCTTGCACTTCCCTGTCTGTTCCATGTCGACCCAATCTGATAACGCGGCTCCTCCTTCCTGGACACCCCCACACCCAGCAGCCCAGCCGAGTTTTCACTTTGAAGAACCCTTGAGCGGCTGATCCTACCCTACTTAAGCTATAGGTACTGCATAGACGTCTCTCCATCTTTCTTCGTACTCCTCTGTTCCCTCACTCAGTCTACTGAATCGTATCTACATCCCCAACACACAGGAAATCTGCAACAGTGAGATGAGGCTGAACCTATAGATGGATCATGGAAGTCAGGGAAGGAAGCCATGCTGTTTAATAATGTATAGTTGTTGGCGCGGAGGCATTACTGAGGAGGAGGTTAAGCACTGAGAGATGATGTACAAGTGAATTGAGAGTAAGTGGACAGAGGACATCCCTGCTACAATGTATCAGTAATGCAGGCTTCCAGTGTCACAGTGAACTCTCGGTGCACAGAGATGGCAGGAGGGGACATACAAGTGTGCAGGAAGATATATACCAGTTTGTGGTCCTCCAGCACCACGGAAGTTTAAGAACGAGCATTTACTAGAACATCTGGCTAAAAACATAGGATTGCCATCCAAAGAGAAAAACCATGTGGACACTTGACCAGTATTAGAGTACTACATAGGGATCATTCAGACAGGTGTTCTGGT